>NW_027417638.1:0-158841 GCF_009905375.1 Apium graveolens | reverse complement strand
TGACAGCATCTTTTTTCTCGGGAGTGTTGACAAGCAGACAGAAGTCCAATTTCTGCATCAAATGGTCACTCTATTGTTCTGCCTGAAGTTAGTCCGCACAGTTGCTGATATTCACTCCAAGCGGAAAATAAGGTATTCATAATCATTAATTTTGGTATCATGCAACCTTGCACTGTCAGTTGGTTGAGAAAAACCTTGATCAAACTGTTATAATGTTACACTCTTGCTAAAAGGTACTTTCAAAAAGATGAATATATAAAGCTAAGCGTCATGAATATATTTAAACTATGTTTTGGTGGGGTGAGCCAGTGCAACACTTGGGCACCTCATAAAGACTCCAATAGCAAGCTATTGTGACGAGTCTCCCCCCTTTATAAAATTAATTTAATATCATGTGAACCAATGGCCTACATATCAGATATTAAACCTATTAAACTGTTAAGAACATATACTACACTTGATCTAAAACAGAGTCTGCCTATTGAATTAGGGAGAAAATAACTTTGATGCAAAACAAAGTCTGCCTATTGAACTAAAACGTTACAATCTGCTTGCCTTTGAGATCTCCCTAATTGATTTGTTTTTAGTCCAAAATACAGATTCACCAACAATTAATTGCACACTCAAACTAAAAGTTTATTCCCCAATCTGGTGTTCTGACTTTATTGATTACCTAGATGAACATTGTTAATGTCACGCTTCTAAATTTTTTATTTAATTGCTTTTAAATCATGGCAGGTTACATCATGTATAATCTAAATAGACAGCCCTAGCATGAAGACTTGTCTTCCATCCGCTTCTGCTTGTACTAAGACATCAGGCATTCTCTTCTTTTTTACAAGTTCCCTTTATACTGCGTTTATGCTTTTATCTTAATTTTCATGAAGTCCCATTCAGATTGATACATTCTGGACTAATGTATCATGTAGATATTTAGTCTAGAGCAGAAAACTTGATTAATTATAGGTGCTGGCGGAGACATCTAAGCTTTCATGAGTTACATTTTTGGTTTTATGGTCAAATTATTCTTCTCAATGCGATTCACTAATTCGAGGCCTTGTTTGTTCCACCAGATTTTAGTGAACAATGAAAAATTTTACACTGGAGTTATAAGGATTCACCCCTGTATTAAAGGGATTCCTTCGAAAAATCCCCGACACTGAATATAGATTGGTCGGTTCTGATGGTATCCAGAATGTGTGCCATACTACCATCTCCAACAAGTTGATGCTCTTGGAAAACAAACACTCTACATGCATGATTCATAGCTGCTTGCCTTTGACTTGCAGGAAAGTGTGCAATCCCGAGCCTGTTCTATACAAAGAAATACAAAGTTTTTATTTGGCATCAAAACTCAATGGCCAGAAAATGAGGTAAATGGGGCTTTTGTTCACATAATCCTGTTAATTGCTACAAATTTATAAGTGTTAGTGGGATTAGACAGTTTTGTGTTTGATGCCAGGGCATTGACCTGTTGCTGACTTGCTGTCTTTACATGCTGCATGGCTTCTCAAAAAAAAAAAAATAACCATATATATTCTTAGGGGGATTGGACAGTTGTTTGTGTTTGATGGATTGGACAGTTGTTTGTGTTTGATGCCACGGGATCGACCTGTTGCTCAAATTTTTTTTAACTACTTTTGGAATTGAGGTGGCAAGTTGAGATGGTAGACGGTGGCAAGTTGAGATGGTAATCAGGAAGGTTGGTGTTATGTTTCCACAAGCAAGGTACGAAGATCAGTTCTTAAGCTTTTATTGCCCTCTGTGCTATAGAAATCATATTTGATTGCTGCTTTAAACTGTTACTAGTATTTAGCAAGCGTGATGTAAACTGTTGAGATATTTAGTGAAGTTGGTTTGGGTGGGACTAGAAAAATATTAAACTGAGAATTGTAGGGCTTTTCCCTAGTTTAGAGGGAACCCTTCCAAAAATTCTCAATGACACGAGGCAAAGCCAAGACCAAGGAGGGGGTTTGGAAATAGTTTTCAACCAGCAATTGACGCGCCTCGGTTAGTTCCTCACTAGCTGCGTCATTGCCCCAAGCGCAAAGATGCCACTAAACTTGGTACTTGTTTGTATTTTAAACAGCTGCCTCCTAATTTTATTGAGAAATCAAGCGATGTGGTTTAGGTGTTCGAGTGTATGACTAGTGAAAAAAAGTGCTAGAGTGTTTTAACATTTCCCAAGCTTTGGTCATTTCATTTTTTTAATTTTAATCTTATTCTTAAAATAAGAAGTTGTTTTCTCCTTCTAAACCGAGAGTTTACGATGTTTTACATAATTATTTTACAAAATAAGGAAATGATACAAACTTCAACAACCAATATTTTTTTGCAAAATTAGAGGTAGAAAGTTCGAGTTGAACACCTAAGTAGATTTTAAGTAAATGTTTAAAATTAATTTTAAAAATTTTTGAAGTTGTAGTGGCAAAATCAGTAGACACCCTTCAAAATTAGGTATACTATTATAAGCGAGGAGCACTTAACCGGCATCTAGTTGGAATTGAACTTATGAATTTACCAATTGAATTTGCGAAGTTCTAATGCATTGCCTTTTCATTTTGCAACACCTTTGGAATGCCAATTTTGTTATACTTGTGCTACACACTACACGTCCCTCAAAGTTTAATAGTAATTATAAAAAAATAAATGTATTCAAACTAAAAAAATTACACGTGCTTGAGAACTAAGAATATATTTTATTAAGTCTATATTTTTCCTGAATGTTACTATAACCAAGTGAAAGTTCGTGTATTCTAGTATTTTATGTATTATATTTAGATCTTAAAAAATTTTGAGTAATAATTATTTTAAATTTAAAGTTATTTAATTAATTAAAAATAATTGGTAAATAGATCTCTTAGAATCTCCACATATTATATAAAATACTAGAATTCACAACTTTTCATTTTGTTGCTTGTTGTATCATTCAAAAAAGAAAAATGTGTGATACTCGAAGTAATTTTACTTGTCGAGCACATATATGTGCATTTATCGATATCATTTGCACTTGGTAATCAATTTATTTAACACTTACAAATACAAATTTTCTATTAATCAATATTAGTAAGAGTGACAAATCTGATATTTAATTTTTCTCAAACACATGTGAGTAAAACAATTTAAACTATGGAATTAATTATTAATTATGAACTTAAATTGTAGGGAGCCAACCAAAAGGAAGACCCCTCCAAAAATAGGCGTATGCCACTATGAGTGACGAGCACACGGTATTCTTTAGTAAAAGGCGAAAGAATAGTTCGCTTTGTGCTCATCACATGGCTGTGTGATTTTAAAGCTTCCTCGGTGCTAGTTATTTATAGGTGTGCTAGACGATTTATTTATGGATGTGAAATAATATTTTCGATGCGGGTTGTATGCTAACCGGAGTAGATCAAGTGCTCGCATGCACTTCACAATATATTGTCTTTTGGTGCTATTTAAATATAAGAAGAAATAGTTCAGAGTCCATATAACCTTTATTGAAGTTTTAAAGCTAGAAGCCAAACGAGGAGACCGTCAAAATAGTGTAAAACGGAAGTGGTCTAAAGTTCAAAGCTTTGCAGGTCTTCAATAGGAAAAAGGCTTTACTCCACCAAGTAAACCAGGGGACAGGACAGGGGAAGAACACAACAAATTTCCTTATTGCATTTTTATGCTAATACTTTAGCTTTTGCGATATGAACTCCAAATTAATTAATAGAAGTCACGGGAAATAACTTGATGGACATAGTAGAAGGTAAACTTTCAGAAAGCATTAACTAAATGAATCAAGACACATGAACGTTCTTATCAGTTGACAAAAAAAGCATTAACTAAATGAATCAGACACATGAACGTTCTTATCAGTTGACAAAAAAGGAGAAGCACGTCAATGTAGAACAGGTTTGTTAAAACACTTCAAAGTTAAGATTTAGTATACCCTTTTCATCGATTGATTGCATAAATCTTATGGCTTGAATTGTTAGGTGTTCCATAGATAAACCCCCTCTAAAGGCGTATGTCCCTGTATGATCGCACAGTATTCTTGTAAAAGGCAAAGAATAGTTCGCTATGTGCTCGTCACATGGCTGCGTTTAATTAGAAGGGAATCCGGTCAGCTCTTGATATGTGATGTTGACAACGTCGTTCACCATTTCATGCAATCCAGCCTGCCCTTATACTTTCTTAAGTATCACGCAAGAATTGTCAATAGCTAAGTTCACTTGGCTATTACAGAAATTGGGGGCCAGAAAAACCTAAAACCTGAAACCTATAACCTCTATTTATAAAAAAGATGAAAGGCATTACACTGTAGTTTAGTAACGTATTCAGCTTGTTTATTTTATGCTGACAGGCTATGGTTGATGTCGCCCGAGAGATTGAATGCACAGGAAAGGGAATGATCAGGTGCTTTGAAATTGTGTTTGCTGTTTTGGCCATCTTTGTTAAATGTTCTAGTGATTTTAACTGTTGTGATGTAGTCCAATTGTCAGTTCTCTAATAAACTATTCTGTATTTGTCGTATGTAGGTGCGGTGTGAGCTCATTTTCTTTGCCCTACACCCTGAACTTAGTGTTGCGGCTCCTTGGAAGAAATGGGACATACCAAGGCAGAGAATATGCTTAGAAATGTAATGTGCCCGTCCCGTAAAGAAAAATCCCTTTATAGCAGAGACGGGAACCTGCGGCATACTGACCACTGAGGGCTGTTAATCAGCTCTGGTCTTGCCCCAACCATCCCTGTCCCCTGGATTAAGATGTACAGGTCTCAACTCATAAGTAGCAAATATTTTAAGAATCCAAAGAAAAACAGTGGGGGAAAATAGGTTAAGGTCTTTGATGCACGAAAAAAAGGGTTAATGTCTGTGAATGTACAAAAGCCACCCTGTTTAGCAGACCACTCCAAATGAAGAGGGCAGCAAAAAAAGAGTTTAAGGGGGTCTGGTCAGACAACTGCAAGACCACCCCAGCCGGGAAACCCAGCTGAGAACGATCCTCTACGGCTCTGAATGGTGCACTGACCATGCAGGGCTGTTAATCACGCTCTGGTCCTGCAGTCATGATTCATCCACCAGACTTGGTCACCTGTCTCCTTAGAAATCAAGGATACAGAGGGTACGATTACTATAGAACAGATCCTGTTCAAGTAAGGTCGTGAGCAAAAGGGTTGCACACCTTGTTAATATACAGAGTATTTGTTTCAAGTTCTTTCAATGTGGGATATTCACGAGTTTCTAGTAACACTCTATGAGTGTATTTTTAACTTTTGAAAAGTTAAGGTCTGGGGCAAAACTTAGCATGCAATATAACTTTTTTCTTGATCTCTTTTCATTTGCCCCATGTATTTTGTAGGATTAGATACTTGTATGCATATTCTTTCTTTATCTTGCAACTGGAGCTAAAAAAAACTGCGCATTTTTTATATTCACCTATTTATTTTAAAATCTATTTAGTTTGAACAGTCCCAATACAAGAGCATATTCGAATTCATTAAATATATGTTCTTTAACTTTTTCAATATGCCCAGCCATTATAGTATTTTATTCAACAAATTCCATTAATAGAATATTTAGGTTCGGTACATGCCAATCTATTTTAACTTCAAAATTATAACATTCTCAATTATAATTCTCACTTTGTTCCACTTGTTTTGTCACCTTTTTATGAAGAATATTCTCACTTTGTTCCACTTGTTTTGTCTTGTATTCTTTTTATGAAGAATACAAGAGCATATTCTTTCTTTATCTTGCAACTGGAGCTAACATTCTCCATTATAATACTCACTTCGTTTCACTCATTTTGTCACCAATTAGATTTACATTTTTTTTATTTAATCACATCTTTTTCTGTAAAGATCATACAACCTAATACCTACCAAAAATATATTTTATTTTTCAAATAAGTTAACACAGTTAATACTTAAATTAGATTATAAAAAAACTAACACTTAAATTATAATATTAACTGAATATGAACAATAATTTTGAAAAGACTGAATAGAAAATGCGGTTAAACATTATATTCAAATGTTAGGAATTAATCCATGTATCGCATCGGTTATAGACTTCACTATTTGAAAGTTGGTTGTTCGGTATAATGTGGTTAACATTATATTAACAATAAGATAACAAATGTTGGAATCAACCGTGCATTACTGAGTTATAGGCTCCCTCTATTTGATAGTATTGTTGGTTGTTCGGTATAGTTATTTGGTATGATAAATAACAATCTTAGAACAATCTTAGATCTTAAGCAAATATGAGAACCCTTAGATGTAATGATAAAATAATATTCAATATATTAATATCTTAATAACTTTTGTAGGACCCTGGGTTCGAATCCCCTTAGCATATTAAATTTTTAATTTTTTATTTGGATATTCTGTATTTCATAACACTTGGTTCAAGTCTCGTTAACAACATATTATCAACATATTATCTATAGACTTTATATTATCTATATTTAGGATTCAGGTACAACCCCCTTCATCTATTAAAAAAATATCAAAATACCTCATTTTTGGAGATCAACTGCCCAAAATAAAATAATTGAACACTACCCAAAATATGGCATTCAGGAGGTGCGTATTCAACTATTTAAAATTCGGTAAAAAACATGCATTTGCCAAAATGGAACACGCGGAGATAAAAGAAATAAACACGCATCTCCAAGATACTTATTCGGTGAATATTTATCGCCAAAACTGTGTTTTGATAATTTGCCCCCCTCCAAATGATGGGTATTTTGATTTTTCACCATCATCTATTGTCTCAAAATACAATAAACTATATATTATATCACTTATTATCTTTTCAATTAATTTCCCAACTATTGAAAATATAATTTTAAATCAAGATGGTAATAAAAAAAGTCATGTTAAAGTTATTCGTAAATCACACGGATTATATGCTACTATATATTTATACAACTTATTGATCCATTCATTAAATATACTATTTTTCCAAAGATGGAACTACTTCCTTGGTTTTGGTTTTGGTTATTATATTCAAGTTTTGTCAAAAACTCGCCTTTAATATTATTTGTTAAGTATATTATGATTTTCAGAACCGTAACAAACTGAATTTCATTGTTCGGTCTAAACCCGGAAAATACTCAAAAATGCATATCCGAACCTAATTCATCGGATTCGGGTATATGTGAAACATATATTTTTTTTAAATTAAATATTCACGCCCAAAATTTGAAATCCGAAACTCAAACCCGAAATTGAAAATTTTGTATAAATTAATAATATTTCAAGTGATTGAGATCAAAATTGTGACTTGCAAGTGAAACATTTTAACAGTCCATTTCAACCATTTCACCACAATTTTAATTGTGTTTTATATGTATAACTAACATTTTAAAAATCAACTTAATAGATACCCAATTAATTAAATTTATTACTAGAAGATTCTCTATGCACCTTATCAACTGTTTTAATTATACAATAATTAAATTTTATTAAATTTATTTAGTTAAAATTTAACATAATATAAAAATATAGGTTCCGGAAATATATATATATATATATTATAAAATATATTATAATGTGTAATATATATAATTATAATACATATGTTCAGGTTTATTTCGGGTTTCAAGTTCGGATCAAGTTTGAATTGCGTTTCGTATTTTGGCTCGATATACTCGAAATCCAAATCCAAATTCAAAATTTTTCGAGGTTAAAAATCAATTTCATATCCAAATTCAAATCAAAAAATTTAAGTTTGGGTAAATCCAAAATTTTAAATTTCAGATCGGGTATTCATTGGATCATATTATTTTGTCATAAAAAATACTCTCTATGTTTGTAATAATCGTTTGACTTTTTTGCACGTAATTTTAAAAAGTTTGACTATATAGTAAATAAATTATTTTTTTAATGTTTTTTTGCAAATAAAATAATTAGTTTATAACTTTTATTCCAAAAAAAGATTTTGAAAACGATATTTTTTACTACATTGGTAAAACTTTTAAATGTACGTGTAAAAAAATAAAAGATACTATTTATTTTCTAAATAGGAGGTAATGAGTCATTTATTTGTACATGTAAATCAATACATTCAATTATTTGTAAATAAATATTTTAAAATTCTTTCATTAAAAATAATTGAATTTTTCATTTTTATAAATAACTTAAACGAACGCATTATAATGGGTGAAAATCAATTATTAGGGAAGAGTCGCATAAATTTTATATGAACTTGTTTTGGAATAGTTTTAAATCATAATATTAAATTTGTGTATAATTAATTCGTATCAGTTGTTTTTACAAGCTCTAGTTTTTCATTATTTTTAATATATTTTTTTGTCGTATTTGTAATATGAATTATATGTATGAATTATTTGTTAAATGAAATTTGTTTACATTGTAATTAATAAATATTGTTTATGGTACTAAATGTTATTGGTGAAATTCAAACTTGAGATGAATGTATAAATTAGTTGTAATTTTATTAATTAGCTAATGTTGTTGATGAGATTTAAATACGAGACTAATGTATATAATAATTTTACTACTAAATTTAATATTTTTTATCAATTTAATTTAAAATATCTGTTATTCCCAAGTAACTAACAATGAGATTTGTAATATCCGGGATATATCGTGTAATTATTTTTGATATTATTATGTGTGCCCAGTATCTATTCTGTGAGTTAATTGTTAAGTGTTATCTGTACTTGAATATTCAAAAATAATATTAATTGAGTATTTTAATTTTTATATGTCCAAAATAAAATATAGATAATTATCATATCTTCCTAATTATTTTTATGTTGATATATGGATTTATAAGAATCATATGAAATTTCTAAAATCTTTTTCCGGTTAATTAAAATCTATTTTATAAAAACAGGAACCAACCGACGTCAACCGTTGTTACGTTTTGGAACCCGAAACTCTTCCGAGAACTCCTTCCTAACCTAATTGGAATATTCCGAGCATTTTTCATGTTTCGACTTTTTCGATCCGGCTTACGGTTTGTCCTGCGCGGGTCCCGGCGCAACATTTTCGATACAATATTCGTTTCGGTAAATCAATAAAACCCGTATTTTCGATAAACGGGAGCTTTTTATTAAACTATTCCAATTATCACTTCGTAATACGTGTAACCAGGCGATGAGACCAAGACCGCAGTACAAATTGTACTGATTTGGATAATTATCCCGAAAACCGATACCGTTTGGATCAGTTTTTACAGATAAACGTACTGTCTTATATCCGGAATGATCCAACGGGATACAAATTTTCCGTAATTATAAATAGCCTTTTACCGTATTTTATTTCGTATCAAAATCATTTGCAGATAGTTAATTATATAATTTTCAGAGAAAAGCCCTAATTTCTTAAAACTGTTCTAAGAATCAAACAGCAAAACGAAGGCGTTACCGATCTCTGTTTTTAAAGCTTGAGTAACCAAAACGAAGGATTTGAGGTGTTCTATCAGATTCTGAGCTTTATTTCACTGCAGAAATCAAGGTTATTTTTCTAAAATTTATTTATTTTCGAATTTATTTTATTAAAAATATGATTTTTTTGTTCGGATGATTGTTTGTATGATTTGATGATTGCATGTTGTAGAGATTGTTTTCCTGATGATTTTCATATGTCATATGTCTGATTTGGAGTTCAATAACATGTTCAAATTTGAGTTTAATTTTCGAATTTCAAAATTAGGGTTTATAACCCGTATGAATGTTCTTAATTGAAATTTGGGGGTTTCTTATTCTGTGATAGATTGATGCTGTGTTATAGTGGGTTGTGTTCTCTGTGAAATTTGCAATCTAGTCGTATAAGTTTCATGAACCAACGAGGTCTGTAGAGAAGGGAGTTGTGTTTTGAAGTTTTTCGATGTTCGCCGGAAACTGGAAAACTTCACGGCCAAATTCCGGCCAACTCAGGGATTGTTAGGTTGTTTTGATTGCATGGTTGTGTTCCCGGTAACCTGTAGATGTGATCTGTAGGTGTTGGTGGGGTGAGGACGTCGGGAACATGTTCTCCGGCCACTCCGATTTTTTCCCGGCGACTGGACTGCAAAATTGTAGTTTGGTCCCTGCAGTTTTGAAAACGATGTAGTTTGGTCCCTGTAGTTTCCAGACTTTGCAAAAAATTGGATTCCTGTTTTAAAAATGTTTAAAAATCATATTTCCTATTTATTTTTATTATAAAAATTCGTTTTTAATTTCTGAAAATTCTAAAAATTATTATTTTAATTCCGAAAATTATTTTTAATTCACAAATAAATCTGAATTAATTAGTTAATTAATTTCAGTTAATTTTTAATTGATTAATTAGTCAATTAATTCGAAATTAATTGATTAATTGATTTAATTAATTATTAATTGATTTTAATTAGTTATTTAATTAGATTTAATTATTTAAAAATAATTTAAAAATTCTGAAAAATAGTTTCGAGTTTTAAAATATTATTCTAAATTATTTCCAAGGCTCGATAATTATTCTAAAATTATTTCGGAGCCAGAATGGGCCAACCGAACCCTGTTTATTAACCCGAAATTGATCCAACGACCCGTTTTAATTCCGAAAAAATGTTTTAAAAATCATTTTAAATACCAGAAAGCCTATTTATGACCCGAGATTTCTTTGTAAATAATATATCATTGATTACGTGATGTATTATGTGCTACATGTGACTTGTTAATTGACTATCGGTCTATATATTCGGTGTTTACTTGATTATCGCATAACTTTCAATCCGTTAATCGGATTTGGGTAAAACGAAGGGTAGATAGAAGTATGTGTTGAATAGAATCATGTGAGTTGATGATTGATAGATGCTTATGATATGTGAGCAGAAGAGGCAAGGCGTAGGAAAGGGAAACAGGTAGTTGAGGAGTAAAACGATTGTGATTGAAAGCAAGTGCAGGATAGTAAGCTAATATCAGGCAAGTGTTCTGAATTTTCTCGAGATATTGTAATTCTTGATAGTCTTGTTGACATTGCAAGTGCTTTGAAGCACGGAAACCTAAATCCTGATTTCAGTTATTGTTCTTGAGCTATGAACCATATTCTTTCTAAGCCATTGATTATTGTATACCCAAACACGAACCACAAATCTACGATACTACTCCACAAATACATACAAACTAAATACCAGACACTGAACTGAATTATTATATACTCAATCCATGATATCTTATGCTTTGAAAGACCAAATTCTTGAAACCCTGAAACGTTGTTTCCTTTGTTATCCAATTCTTTCATTACCCAGCATTCAAGCTTTGAAAGTACCTTGTTGATCCTTGCAAGGATTGAAACCCTTTCATTGTTAAACATTTATTGTTGTTAATGATTTCGGTTATTGTTTATTATTGCATATTCTGTTATTATGTTAGAATTGGATTGTTTTTATAAAATTGTGGACCAGATTCGTGGTCAGACCATATAATGGTCAAGTTAGGCCAATGTGTGCCTTGGATCCAGTAGTTAGAGCAATGCTGTGTGCCTTGCTCGGGGTTAGTGCGTGACTGATCAGCAGCCTAACCTTGGTTTTAAATTAAAAGTATAATATCCAATTCTAAATCGTAATCCATTGTTCACTTGATATCATAACCATATTCACCTGATGATCATTATTCTCAGTTTTGTCATTGTGACTTGCTGAGCTAGTTAGCTCATTTGTGCGATGTTGTTTATATTCTTTCCAGTTAAAAAGGAACCAGTTGGTAAAGAGGATCCCCAGTCCAGCGCGAGAGCTAGGGGTTCAGGTTGAGAAAGCTGAGCTAGTAGGCTTCTTTTGGAATAATTTAAGTTTGTAAAAGTTTGTAATAATGTTTAATACTCAGTTTGAATTTGAAATAGTTGGGATTTGAACGGTTTGTAATATATTAGTGTGTTTGGCTTGTGTGCATACTTTAACCTGTTGCGGTCCGTGGTGGTTGGTAAGTAGGGTCATTGCATATATTATTATTATCTTTATTATTGTTATAAGCAGGTTATAATTAAGGTGTGTGTGTGGACCCCAAACTTCTGACCCGGGTTTGGAGGGTGCCACAAGATTTACAGAAGGGGGGTTGAATGTAAATTTCAAAACTTTTTCAAGTTTTGAGCAGTTTCAAAGGCTGAGTGTTTTGATGAACAGTTGTGTGTGAATTGCTTTGAGCATGTGTAGACAGATATATATTCAGGACACAAATGTAAAGAACACAAAAGTTTTAAAAACTTTTCTAGTGGATTTGTTATTCCACCAGAGATGTGTATTTCAGAAAATCTGTGATTCAAAGAATTGATCACAGCTGCGTCCTAGTACAAACTAGATGATTTTCTCTCTATATTTTTCTAAACAGCTCTGGAAAATTCATTTCTAATTACTAGCTACAACCTGGTTTATATATCACCAAGTTTACAAGTGAAGACAAAGATAAAATACAATTTTAAAATAGTTCTTCACATGTTTCTTCTTCATTTCTCTATCAATGCAATCTAGGATAATATGTGAATCTTTGAATACTTCCTTGTTTGCACCAGAATGGAAATGCTGCATTTTCTTGATTCCTCCAAGAGGCTGCCACATTCCAATTGTCTCTGTCAACCCATGTGCCTCTGTCAGCTTATGAATTGTCACTGTCAACTGCTATTGAATTGAGCATCCGTTGAAGTTTTCATCTGTTGGTGTATTAGCAGTTGAAGCTTTATCCATTGATGCATTCATCCGTTGATGGATGTTATCCGTTGAAGCTTTAGAGACATCCGTTGAAGCTTTGTTTCTCATCCGTTGAAGGCCTTTAATTTATCAGTTGATACTACTTCATTTATATAAACTTACAAGGCATGAAATTTTTTACAATTAGCCCTCCTATTTGCATATCCACTAGTAGTCAACATGACTTATAATTTCCCACAACTTCTAAGAATTATAACTTAAATACAGAAACTGAAATGTGCTACAATACTAAACTTATTTCTAAGTAAAGCTACTCCATCAACGGATAGCCAGAGTGGTCTTATCCGTTGAGGCTACAAACACTAGATTTTACTTAAGTGTTTTGCTTAACTTATCATCAAACTAATACACATATTCCTAACAATATCTAACAATTGTAATTGAAAAATGTTAATCAAAATGGAGCAATAACCATGTTTATGCCACTTAGACATAACAACATTTTCTTGTTAAAGGTCATTTGATACGTTCTTAGATATAAAGTAGTAGAACTCGTGGATAATAGATTAACATAATGCATGATTGTAAATCGAGAACATTCTTCTGTAGCTCTCTCTCTCAATTTAGCTTTACTTCATCTTGTATATATAATTGTGAGATATAAGGACATATGGTGTGCATTTATATATTATTTTTTATTTTAAATCTTGATATGAGATTATCATTTTTAAAATGATATTTCTCTCTAAGTGTTTTTTTTTGAATAAAGCAGCTTGCATTCTTAAGAAACATCAGACAAAATAGCCTTCAACAACAGACCTGAAGGAGACATAACAATATAAGGACAATTTAGAGAACAAGGTAAAGATGCTACTAAGTGAGCAACCTTGTTCGCTTGTCTTTAAATAAACGAGATGGAAAAGCCTGTAAAAGAATCAAGAATACTACGACAAGTTTCCAACATATGGCCAACCTCCAACAAATTCTCGTGAGAGCACTGGAGAGCACGAACATTAACTAGAGAATCCGATTCGATGAAAACTGAAGTATAGTGAAGAGAGGATAGCCAAGACAGACCTGCATGAATGGCTACAGCCTCTGCTTCAAACACCGTAGAAACCATCGGATACGACAAAGATTTAGCAGCTACAAAAGCACCGTCATGATCACTAATCACCAACCCTACAGAGAAAGAAGAAGCTCCAACTCGAAATGTTTCATCCACATTGAGTTTAAATGACCCAACATCTGGCTTCTTCCGTCGGATAGAGTATTGAGAACTCGACTTATGGAGCTGGTTTAACCGAGGAGCTCGAGAATCTTTAGCACGTTTCCAATCTGCAATACATTTGGCGCTCCAATCCATTTCCAGAGATGTTGTAACTAACTTATTTTTCCACACCTTCTTATTCTGGAAAAACCAGATGCCCCATAACACCTTGACAACAGTACTAATCTGAGCCATATCCATTGACGAGAGTCGAGCAAGAAGCCAAGATGGGATAGATTCATCGACCCCTGCATCGACAGATAACCCTGCATAGTGCCAGCAACTCATAGCAAAAGAACATAACATAAAAAGATGGAGTAAGTCTTCATTCCCCCTATCACACATAGGACACACAGGAGATAAAGCCACCCCTTTTACAATTAATCTCGACTTCACCGGAATATTATCTCTGCATAATCGCCATAAAAACACCTTGATTTTACGAAGGAGATCAAGTTTCCATAGTTTACTCCAACCCTGCGATTGAACCACATTACCAGTGCCAATATTTCGACCATGCCATAATTGATACCCAGTTTTAACTGAATATTTGCCATTCGTAGTCCTTGTCCACGCCAAACGATCATCCACAGAACTAGCAGGAATTCGAGTTGCCAAAATCAAATCAGCATCCACATTAGAGAAAATCTCCATGACTTTTCTAGTGTCCCATTCTCTAGCATTCTCTTGAAATAATGGAGACACAACAGAGGTGTTATCAGCATACTCTCTAGACTGATCGACTTTAAAACCAACCTTCCCAGCTAGCCACGGATCTTGAAAACATTTGATAGTTTTCCCATCCCCAAGAATCCATCCATAACCCTGCATAACTTCGTTCTTTGCCTTGACAATGCCTTGCCAGATAAAACTAGAACCAGGACGCACAATAGCTTGGAGAATATGTGTGTTGGAGAAATACCTTGCCTTGTAAAATCGCGACACAAGAGAATTAGGCTTGTAAATGAAATTCCATACGTGCTTGGCCATGAGAGCAATGTTGTAACCATACAGATTCCTGAAAGCGATACCCCCTGACACTTGGACATACTCATGCCATCCCAACCAACCCGGTGAATTCTTTTCCTGTCCGCAAAACCTGATTGCCACCAGTACTTATTCATCATCATTTCCATCTGCTTACACATCATTTCAGGAAGAAGAAAAGAGGACATACAATATGAAGGAATAATTGTTGCAACATTCTTGATAAGGACAGACTTCCCTGCACGTGATTTTTTTTTAGCTTTCCAGCCTTGGAGTCTCTTCCATAACCTGTCTTTCACAAACCCAAACACACGTTTCTTTGATCTCCCAATCAGAGAGGGTAAACCCAGGTACATACTATTCTGAAGATCATTATGAACCCCCAAAATATTTGAAATCAGCCCTCGTTTTTCTTGTTTGACATTTGAACTGAAGAAAATGCCCGATTTTTGATAGTTGATGGATTAACCCGAAACTACAGCATACTCATCCAGAATTCGTTTGACTGCCTCTGCTTCAACTTGATTTACCCGGAAAAACAAAAACGAGTCATCGACGAATAAAAAGTGGGATATTACAGGGCCTGTACGAGTCACCTTGACACCATGAATATCCTCTCTATCAACAACATTTATCAAAGAGATTGATAATCCCTCAACACAAAATAGAAATAGGTAGGGAGAAAGAGGGTCTCCTTGCCTTATTCCTCTCGACGGAATAATTGGACCAATAGTGCTACTATTAAAGCAAACATCATAAGATACTGTCTTGACACACATGAGCATCCACTTTATCCATTGGTCACAAACACCCATAACTTGCAGACGACGCCTTAAATAGTTCCAATCAACTCTATCGTAGGCCTTCGAAATATCGAGCTTAAGCGCCACATCTCCTTCCCCACCCCCAACTGCTTTCTTCGTGTGATGAATGAGCTCAAATGCTATGAGCACATTGTCATTTATACTTCTGTGAGGAACAAAAGCGGCTTGGTTTTCGGAAATAATATGTGGCAAAATTCTCTTCAACCTGTTGGCTAGCACTTTTGATAAAATCTTATAAAGCACATTACAGAGAGGAAACGAAAAGAAGGCTTTTGTAACCACGTGTTTTCAAACCGAAAACGAAATTGTTTTTTAGAAAAAGCCACACTATACAGATCAAGAAGCAAATGATCATGATCAGACACCGGCACTGGAACCACCTGTAACTTGCAGAGAGGAAACGCAAGCAACCAATCTCGAGTTGCGAAAGCTCTATCTAAACGCTCTTTAACCCATTCCAGGGTACTTTGAGATTTCTCCCAGGTATAGTCACCTCCCTGTAAATCCAATTCAACCAGCAAAGAATCGTCCAAAGCATCTTTAAAACCAGACAATAAAGAAGTAGCTTGAGGAACACCCCCCCATTTGTCTTGCGGATACAACATATCGTTGAAATCACCAATAATATGCCAAGGAAGCCGAGTCATACTAGCCAACTTATGAATAAGCTCCCAAGAATCCTTTCTACGAGCCCTCTCCGGGAACCCGTAAAAACACGACAAGGACCAACTAGCAGCCTCATTATTCAGAAAATTTACATTAATATGGTTACGAGAGAAGCTAGTAACCTCACACTTAACATTGTGTCTCCAAAAAATTGCTAAACCACCGCTACGACCTACTCTATCAACTGAAAAATAAGAAGCAAAACCATGTTTGATACGCAGCTCCTCAATTTTATTTGCAAACGAGATAGTCTCCGAAAGGAAAAGAAACTCAGGCTTATGTGACCTGATGAGATCTCCAAGGACTCGAACTGTGCGAGAGGATCCCAACCCTCGACATTTTTAACTAAGAAAAATCATTGGGCCTGGCTCGCTTGCCAAGCAAGCTGAGCCCAAGCGAGCCAAATCAGAACCAGATGAAACTGGACAATCAACTTTAGAAAGCCCAATAACAGAAGTAACCCCATTCTCAATATCCATTAACATAGAATTTTCTGGCCCACGTATCCTTTTATTACTGTCCTCCATATTTAGCCCAATTAATTCCTCCTCAGTAGGCCCAGTAATTCTATCATGTACCGCCAAAGAGTTCTCCCCAACAGATTTAAAAACAAATCCCTGACTATTAGCTTTATCAGATAACTCAATACTTAAATCCCGCCCATACACACCGGTACATCCCACTAGAATAAAAGAATCCCTCGGAACATGCTGATTGACATGAAATTTTCCTTGACTCCCGTCCCAATCTGTATCCCTATCATCACGGAGAAAACGGCTTCGTTCTTGCCCCAACGATCTCCTGGTCGGAGCTCGTAACCATGCCCCCCATTCACGAGGACAATATTTGTTCAACGATGCTGATTTTCTGTTGCAGAACCTTTCAGTGTGTGTCACCACGTCACAAACAAAACAGAAGTCGCCAAGTCTTTCATACTTACATTGGACAATGCATTCCGACATATTCTTCCTGCAAATCTTTTTCTTACGTTTTAGAGGCTGCCTTATATCAACATTGATCTTCAGACGCATGCAGTCACGCCATATACTAGAGTTATTATTAGGATCATATGAGATAAACGTACCAAAGAAATTGCCTAACTGTTTCCCCCGCTGCTTTAGTCATCAACCCTGAAGGAACACCAAATAACTGAATCCAGAATTGTAAATGGATTAATGGAACTTCCAGTGGATCTTCACCATAACCAATTTTACTAGTGATAAGCATCGCACCATCGAAACTCCAAGGCCCTCCATTTGTGACCCATTCCAAATCATCCAACTGATAAAGTTGGAAAAGAAACACACCTGGCTTCAACTTCTTAATATTTATCCCCTTTGCAGGTCGCCATATATCCGCCATTTTGGACTTCATAGCTCGAACATTCAGATTCTTATCAGTCAAAAAATGACCTACTAGACAAGTTTCAAACTTTTTCGATATGTCCTCGTCCTCCTCCTCAAACACAAGTTCCGTATTCTGCTCATCGTCAATCCCCATTTCTGCTAACCTATCGTTGATATCCTCTACTCTCGCCATTAAAAAGACAACACTCTCACACTTCGAAAAGGGAGAGAAAAACAAAAGCTCTCACTTCATGGGAGAAAAACCGTCTTCTTCTAGTGATATATTCCCAGACTATTTAAGAATTAATAAGTATTTGTTAAGATTTACTTCATCTTATACATTTAATTGTGAGATATAATCACAGATTATGCACAGTTTTAAATGAAAGGATATATTGTTTATTTATGATTTGATATTTAGATACAAAATTTCCATTCCCAACAAAATGAACCAAAAAATGTGAAAATCAAACAAAATGAACCAAAATTTGTGAAAATTAAACAAAAAATTGTATTGTATTCCGTTTATTACAATTATCACAATTTTATATTAATATTTAACCACTTCCGGTCACTCGAAAACCCACACACAAGTCATCAACCGGTCCCGACACATGAAAAGTAGATCACGCGCATCCTCTTATGGTGCATTGATTAATTAATTATTACTAGGTTAAAACCCGTGCGATGCACGGATCTCACAGATTTTTTTTAATATTATATAATTTTTTTAAAAAAAATTGAATTCAATTCCTAATTTTGTTCATTTAAAACTCTATATGATATGAATTCATAATAATTATATCAGTAGACTTGTATATTCATAACTTTTTAGAACATTTAAACTTATTTAAAGTGATAGCATTGGTAAGGGGGAAATATTATTATAACGAAATTATTATTTTATTGAGGGTAAAAATATAATATCTCCATTATGTCGGGACCTTAAAAAAATATTATTTTTAGCATGATGATTACTTAATTGATTAACTATAATTCTATAAAAGATATTTGAAAGAGACAATATTACTGATTGAACAATATAATTTTATTGATAATTCTATATGTATTTTAAAAAAAATAATATTTATGTTTAAATTAAAATTTGAATTTTTAGTTCACATCAATAGGATACGAATTATACTTATTCTAATATTAATTTGATTTATCTCAGATCAGTGGTTTACATTATTTTATTTTAACCCGATACCCAATACACCGACCAAATCAAACTAATTATTTTTAGTTTAATTTTAATTTTTTTAGAGTCTAGATCAATAAGATAATTTTATTTTAGACTGAATAATTAGTATATATAATTTTATTTTTGTTAGTCGAATTATATTTTTATTTTAGTTTTGTGTTAGTCTGCATCAATTATATAATGTATTTTTTTATCCTAGATAAATAAAATATATTAATTAATTTATCCAAGTTCATTATATAATTTTTTTTGGAGGATTGCTAATATTATTATTTTATCTTAACCTGATTCACATGATATATCAACTAAATCTTAATAATTATATTTATTTTGCTTAAATTTAATTTAGCCTGAAGTAACAAATTAGAATAATATAGAAGTCGATATGAATTACAATATGAATTGGTAGAATAAGTTGAATTTAATATAAATTATAATGATATAGAGTTTGATATAAAATAGAATTGAAATTGGTAAAGTAATAGATGAAGTTGTCTACAAGATCAATTATAATTAGAATTGTTCGACCCAATAATTAGAATTTAAATAATTAAGTAAGAGTAATTAAGTAATTTCAGCAAGTACCGACCAACCGACTACCAAATTTTTAATATTTCGTCTATTATAATATAATATAGATGAGAATATTAGTATAACAAGGACTCGAATCTGAGTCATTTATCGGTCCGAACTCTGATACGATGTTACATAATTAGTGGGCATACGAGCAATACCAATTGGTGTACAAATTCAAGTTTGTTAATATTGTCAAACTCATCAGTAATACTAATATATTATTGTTTTGTTCTGGGACCGTACTTTTTGACATATTTCTTATCAAAATTTATTATAACAATTAGCATTTAAAGTTGTCAAAATATTTATATACAAATATAATTAAAAATAAATATGAAAGTACATGTTTTTAGTAGGTCACATGACATCATTTTTATTTTTAGGAAAGTGCCGAATGAAGCTAAAAGTTGACAATTTTGATCGGCATTCCTCCCACGAAGAGCCAACAAGAGACACTAAAAAAATTTTGATCGAATTGTCATAGTTATTTTATTAAAAACATGTGACTGTCGTGATTAAAAGAGACAACTAAACTAAATCGAGAGGTGAATCAAATTACATCTTATTCGCCCGTGCGATGCAAATTTTTATTAATATTATTTCATAAATGATTAATATATTATTGATGAAATTATTTTTTCCATATTAAAAAAATATTAATATAAAATATTTTTTTAATATCTACTTGATTTTTCTAAACTAAACTAAAACATTCATTTCAAATAAACTAGATATTAACCGGTACCGGCCCGAGGACTAAAGTAGTAGATTATTATTTTAAAGGGAAGTCTCGAGGCCTAAGCTGCAACTGACAAGCATCACGATTTCCAAGACACTCAAAGCATGTTTGAGTGTGTGTTGTACACGTACACCTACTTCAGAGTTCAGACAGAGTCCTCTTCTCACGCATAAGGCAGTGTTTGTTTTGTAAGAGTTTATTGATTATTAGAACCGGAGAAGAACTGGTGAACTTAATTCTGAGTTCTGCTAATCACTATGAACATTTGCATCTTCCAACAATTTGGTCCCATTATTTGCTGGCAATTTATGTCGTTCGTATACTTTTCGTATCGTGTACTTTCGTGTTTTGTGTAGTGAAGAACAAACACATATCCGACCCGTTTAGCATTCGTGTACTTAAGGGTAAACACATATCCGTAACTCATCGTTTCGTGTATAAAAATAAATAAATAAATAATTTAATAAATATATAAAATATTATATAGTTTGATATAATTTTACATATAAATATTTATATATATATTACAAATATATATATTTACATATAATTGTATATTTTTGGATATAACTTTATAAATATACATGAATTTTATGTATATATACATATAATATTATAGTAATATGTATATTTATATAAATGAATATACAAATATTAAAAAAATTATTAAAAAATTTATTATTTCGTGTACTTTCGTGTCGTGTCGTGTATCTAAGGGTAAACACATATCCGTACCCGTTTAGATTTCGTGTTCTTTTGTGTCGTGTACTTTCGTGTTCGTGTACCAAAAAGCTGAACACATATCCATTTATATCGTGTCGTTCTCGTGTCGTTTTATCATGTTGTATACCAAATTGCCAGCTCTACTGGTACGACTGCATTAACATATTCTTTTGATCTCATGTTCTGTTTTGAATGACTCAGGGATTTCTACTAATATCAAGGAATTCATCTTTCTACTCAAAGTTTTTGACCAAGTGGTTGTCACTGCAATTGTCAACAATATATTCTTCCGGTCTTCATCGTTTCTAGAGTTATGCTTGAGGCAAGTAAATAGAAAGGAAGGATGGATAAATATTGTGCATTCCAAAAATTTACCTACGAGAAGTTAACTTGTATAACATCTAAAAGCAGGTATGGAAAAATAAATCAGTACAAGTACTATCTGCATTCTGTTTTTTAAAGTTACAGAGGACAAAAAAATTAACATCTCCGTGTAAGAAAATAAATGCACTCGGTTCAATTGCAAATCTACTTTCTTTTGTGGACCTTTTTTGTCCAAAATTCAAGGTGGAAATCATTTGATGTAATTCCGTTCCATTTTTTATATTTTCTTTTATATGTTTTGTTTGTGTTTTATCCGAACAAAATTAAAAGCTGATTCTATACATTAATTGACCTCTTGCTCAAATTTCATTCTTTATATGTAGGCATCACTTCTCATAAGGAAATGCTCCATCAGCCATTTAACTTTTGGAGTTGAGACGGGAATCAACATTTGGCTGGTTCAGACATTCGGGGTTGTTTCGTACGTCCCTTCAAATCAGAGGTTATGATGATGAAGTATTTAATGGTAATATGTTTTTATGCAATCATGTCCCTTGCCTTAATAGTTATGTTCTCACTGTTGAACCAGTATATTCAGACACGTGAGTTAGGATTTAGTTATCCCTTAAGTGGGTGTATTGCATAAATTTTAGACCTTGAATTGTAGACTTAACAACTATGTGAATATATTGAAATAATTACGACACAGATGGACGGGTTTGTTAAAACACTTCAGAGTTTGGTAAACCCTTTTAGTCGGTGGATTGCATTAGTCTTGTAGCTTGAATTGCTCGGAGATCCATACAGAAACCCCCTTGAAGATAGGATATTAATATTCCACTGTAAGTGACAAGCACACGTTATTTTTAAGTAAAAGGTGAAACAATAGTTTGCTTTGTGCTCATCACATGGTCACGTGGTTGCGTTCAATTAGTAGAAATCCGGACAGCTCTTTGATATGTGATGTTGATAATGTTGTTTACCTTATTCATGCAATGTGGAATTTCTTTTGAATTCCCAAAATAATGAATAACCATATGGAACTTGGTAATTCTAAGAGGGGCTTGTATAATTCTGTATATAGACGTGGGTTATGTGGATTGGCGATTCTAGAGTTTTTTGTAGCAAGGTGAAATTATGTGCAGGATGTACTGATTGTACGCTTGAGAATTATTCGCTGCTAGCTTTCTTTGTGTAATCTGTTAGCTTGTGACAAGCTGTAGTTCAACCTAATGCGTATACTGTCACTGTAGTAAAGGATCGTGACAGAGCCTTAAGTGCCTCTAATCTGCCCGTACTTTTTCCTTGTGCAAGTACCTGTTCATATTGCAGCCTATAACCTGTTAAGCAAAACTCTGCTTTACATAATTGATTTGAATAAAAATGATTAAT
The DNA here is from genome assembly GCF_009905375.1 of Apium graveolens. Classification (NCBI taxonomy): domain Eukaryota; kingdom Viridiplantae; phylum Streptophyta; class Magnoliopsida; order Apiales; family Apiaceae; genus Apium; species Apium graveolens. The sequence goes on along the minus strand of NW_027417638.1, from coordinate 136,180 downwards.
AATGTATATTTGATTCAATGCAGCAGCAAGGAAGCAATTTGTTACGTATACAAAAGTTTAAAGAACGCTATTAACGGTGAAAAACATAAGTGGGCATGAATCTGGTAAGGGCGCAAAGTTAGCTAAATTGAAAAAGTTTTGTTGTGTACAGTGACACTTCTTAAGATACTATTTAACCTCCATCAGTGTTCAACTTGTTGGAGTTGATAACGAAAACAAGGATCGTGTTGATTGCTAAAGATTTATCTCATTGGATCCAATAGCAGCTTAATTAGATAGGCATTTTACTTTTGATTTATCTCGAAACTTAAATTCACAAGCATATCGTATCCGAGCCGGCTTAAGAATCCAGGAAGGAAACCTCAATTTGTGCAACTAGAAACCTTTTGATCTCTTAATTGTCGGTCGTACATTTAAAAGAAGGTGACTTCATGGCTAGGTTCAAGAGGTCATGATATAAAAGGCTTAGTGCATGTTTCTAGATTTCACTTATAGATATGGTCCATTTAATATCTTGAATTTGAGAATTAAAATTCTAATTCTGCACCATTTAGTCGATATGTCAAAAATAAAGGACTAAACTAGGAACTGGCATATTGTGCGGTTAAGAATGGGCGAGTGCATACATAATTACTCTATAGAAGTTAGGAGGATGTGTGAGTGCATGCAGGTGCGTAGTAACTTTATAAGTATAGGCCATTGGTCAGAAGTAGTTAAAATTAGTTGTTACTATTAATATAAGTTATAACTAGTAAAGTAGTAATAGGTATTATATTAAGAGTGATTGTATTTTATTTGTATTCATCAGTTTTATTGAATAAATTAAAAATAGTGGACTCTAATGGCCATTTAATCAGTAAGGAAATCTTGAAGTACGTTTTTTTTCTGGTTGGTTGTATCTTAGCTAATATTTTACAGTTAACCGATATTTTTCCTATGTATTGTGATTGTAATTTTTTTCTAATTTTATGTAATAATTTTAAAAAATATATTCGGGGATCTTGGACTCGTAGTAGGTTTCCTCCAGCCCTGATTTCATGGCTAGATTTTGAACGGAAAGAGTTTTGTAACAAAACTATGGTCCATTTCCTAGATTTGATTGGCAAAAAAATTTGGACCATTTCTCGATTTGTGCGTGTCATCCTTGCGCAGGGGCCATGCTAATCTTCTCTGTATCGTTCCAATTTTATCAGATGTCCCCGAAGGGACAATGTGTATAATTAAACTGTTATTATATAAAGAATAAGTTAACACTATTCTTGGCCAATGTGGGAGGTTTTTAAAAGAAATCAAGTGTATGCCAACATGAAGGCTTTGAATCTATAATTGTGCTCATGCAATGCTTGATGCATTAGGTGTTATGGATAACAAAGCTGCGCGAACATTGCGTTCCTATGGGATTGTTATGGCTTAAAGTTTTAGCAGACTGTTCTTTAAATTCTAAGCTAGTCACTGGTTAGTTTCCGTTTCCTGCTTATAATTTTTTCTTGTTTGATGTTGTGCTTAAACTTTTCGTTTTGTTGTGCTCGTCTTTTAGTACAATTTATTCATGACATCGTACAATTCATATAGATCAGTGACTGGTTGACGTAAAAGGAGCATTTATTAGGTTACTGCAATTGATTCAGTAGGGATAAAATTATCAAAACTGACGGCATCATTTTTTTTCCTTTATAGTGTTGAAAAGCTGTAGTAAACCAAGGACAGAAGTGCAATTTCTAGAATCAAATGGTCTCTATATCGTACTGCCTGAAGTTAGTCTGCACTTGTGTTGCAGGACATTCACTGCAAGCTGAAGCTGAAACATTCTCAGGTATCCCATAAAAAATAAATGTTGGTATTATGCAACCTTTTTTATGATTCTCATTTCTTGTGGCCTATTTCTTGTTTCTTGCTCTTTCGTTTTCCTTATTGGGAAGACTAAAAATTAGCTAGTTTCTTAGATATTGTATTCATGCTAGAAGCCTTATCTTAAACTTTTTTTTATGTCCAGTTTACTTGTAGAATATGATGAGAAGTTAATATTTTGGGGGTTATGAGGAGGAAATTTAGATTATTATCAGTTTGGAGGGACTAATGTATTGCTAATAAATAACTTAGGCATCTTGCCTTGTATGCACAACACTGAGTTCAGGATTTAAAGCAAGAAACTGAGATCACACAACATAGAAGTGTGCGGCTCATTCCCCGTCAATAGTTTGAGATCGCCAAAACAGATGGCACAATTTTGAAGTGCCTGTTTAATTCCCTTTCTGGTGCATTCATGAGAGACAGCACATGAACATGACAACATCAACTGTGAGCTTAAGTCGAGTACGTTGCTAAATCCAGTGAAAAGGCAGGGAAAGAAACATAACAATGATGATGCACATCAGGCTGAAAAAATGACAACACATGCTCACCAGCAACCAGCATTTTAAAAAAAATAACAAAAGATGGTTGTTGGGTTGAGTGGCTCATCAGGTGCTAATGGACTTGCCAAGAACATGCATGTTATCCTTCCACCGACAGGAGAGGGAAGTTATCGCTGCTCAGTGGAACCTGCCTAGCGCAGTGCCTTCCCCTTTAGTGACCATGAGGTCCAGGCCTTCGCCCAAGACCCATGGTACAACTCCATACTTGAAATGGGCATGCTTGTGAATTACTCAGCAGAGACCGACCTTCTGAACCATGCCAATCTTCAACCATCTCAAATCTCTCACATGAGTAACAGGCCCCCGCTACAAGGCCCAGATGTTGTATGTGCTGAATCTCCTTTAATATAATGAACCATTTATGCTTTTCTTGAAACGATGTGGGTCTTCTTGTGTTTCTTACCTTTGAAATAACTTAGAATACATTCGTTTTTAAGTAGTTCACTGTTATCGTAAATTATTAATACAGTAATTTTAGAAAACGATAGAATTGAAAATGAGGTACACTTGATCTTCACAATCTTCACAAAATGCTAAGATATCCTAAACATGTGATGCGAAGTTAGTTCATATTCAATGTTGATGGATGAGCTCCAAATGCATAGGATATTTAAGTCTGTCCGCATGAATTATGAGATGTTTGCATATTACGTTTTTTTAATCTCTTTTTCAACGGTAAAAAGTTAAGACTGCAGAGTGCAGAATATTGAACCACATGAACTCCTCTCTTTAAAGGGTGAGATGTTTAGATAAAGAATCTTTTCTACTCTCTCTACATGAACTGCTTAGAAATTTTTGTCACCACTTGAATGTGCAGACTTGGTTTTACTCACCTCCTTAATTGACGTTACTTTGGTTTGATTTAAAATATGTTTCATCCGTCCCTCCTAGAGGAAGACTGCTAAAAAAATATATTGAAGTTAAGAGTTGTGTGGCTTTACCTGTGTTTAGAGGGAGACAACGGGGAACTACAAATATGTGTTGTTACTAGATGGACCAATGGAGATTTACACATTGCAGTAATTTGGTTTATAATCATGCATTCTAGTCAGGCATGATTGATAAATGAATAGAAGGAAGGAGTATGAAGACCAATTTAAAGAGAGTAAGTGACAAAACCAGGATAACATTTAACGCAACACAAACTTTAAAACTATATTGGCAGGGGGGCTGCGCGAACGCAAGCCACCCCCAACACAAATTATGATGTAGACTCCACCACTTGGGTAGATCTTAGACGAGCACCCCTCCTAAGTGCAATGGAGGTCACTAATCTAGGCCATGAGCCTTCCTGTTCGCTCATTGACAATTCTTTCTTACAATTTCTACAAGCCTGGGGCAAATTTATAATGAACTACTCATTATCTAATGCAGTTTTTATAATTCTGATCTTAGATTGTAGGAAGGCAACGAAAAGAAAGGCCCCTTCAAAAATAGGCATACTATAAGTGACGAGCACACGGTATTCTTTAGTAAAAAGCGAAGGAATAGTTTGCTTTATGTAGAGGTGTGCTAGACAATGTTTCAAAATATTTTTGATGTGGGTTACCATACGAACACTTGCACTTCGCAGTATATTGTCTTTTGGTGCTATTTAAATATAAAAAGAAATAGTTTAGTAAAAGTCGAAAGAATAGTTTGCTATGTGCTCATCACATGGATGTGCTTAATTAGAAGGAATCCGGTCAGCTCTTTGATATGTGATGTTGGCGACTTCTCAAGTACCGCGCAACAATAGTCAATAGCTAATTTACTCGGCTATTATAAAGAAATTGGGGCCAGGAAACCTATAACCTCTATTTTATAAAAAGATGAAATGCATTACACTGTAGTTTAGTAACGTATTCAGCTTGTTTGTTTTTGTGCCGACAGGCTATGGTTGATGTCTCCCCGAGAGGTTGAATGCACATGGAGAAATGATCAGGCATGCTTCGAATTGTGCTTGCTGTTTTGACCATCTTGGTTAAATGTTCTAGTGATTTTAAATGTTGTAATGCAGTCCATTAGTTCTTCAATAAACTATTCTATATTTGTCGTATTTAGGTGCGGTTTGAGCTCATTTTCTTTGCTCTAAATCCTGACTTAGTGTTGTGGCTCCTTGGAAGGAATGGGACATACGAGGCAGAGGAGATGCTGTAGAATATGCTTAGAAACGTAATCCATTTATAGCAAACATTCTTTATCGCAGAGACGGGAACCTGTGGCCTCAGTCCTGAGGTAATTCTGACAGTTGTATTATGCCTCATTTAGTTTTGGGATGATGAAACCTTTAATGAGTGCTAGATGTAGTGAAGAAAATGAAGCAATTATTCTTCAAATGACTGATAAATGAGCAATATACATTTGTTAAACGGTCATTAATTAATAGCAGTTCTTGAATTATCCAATATGTAGACGATAAGTCATGTTAGAACTCTCATACATGAACCATGTTGGGGCCGAGTTAAAAATCTGGTCAACTTTTATTGTTAGAGGAGCCATTCCTTATATTGGTATGGTGACAAGGGGATTTAAAGATACAATGTACTTGTCAATCTGTTGCAGGGCTGTTGTTACTTGGCATATAGTTATTTCAATCTCTTATAATTCTTTTTATCATGTTCAGAAACTTCCGTTGAATGTTTAATATCTTTCTTAGAACATATACTCATTTATAAGGTAGTCATTTTTGTCAAAAAAATTAACATAATGTAACTCTGTAAACTTGCAGAGTTACAGGAGCATTCATATTGTCTGATGAATAGATTCGCGTTGGCATAGCACATAACAGGACTTTCAATTGAACAACTCATCGTCTAACTAAGAACGTGCATGTTGATTGTCCTGATATCTTGCGAGATAATCCATGTCTTTGGTACCAAAGAAGGTCATGCAAATTTATCATATCTCCTTTCTTGATTTTTTTTTTCTTCCTCTCAGGTGGATCAACCTCCCCTGCATCTGATTCATCTGACTCTGAAGATAGTCTCAACATATAACTGCAAGTCGAGAGACAGGAACCTACAAGTTAGATTCAAGGTTTAAGTTAAGAACATAAAGTAGTCGTAGAATCATGTACTTTGTGACTTACGTTTGGATTCTTTGTTTTGAATCATATATAAAACATGCGCCAATGATGTTGATACAACTTACCTCATTTACAAAGCAGTTTAGCTATCCTAGATACAAAGCAGTTGACTTGCATAAATATAAATTACCGTCGCATGCTTCATTAAGAAACCGATAACAGTAAAGTTATTATCGCATACTTCATTAATAAACCAATAACAGTTAAAAATCATTCTTTGATACCTGCAAACACTTTGCGGAGACATCAGAACAACTTCTTCGAGATAATGTGCTTGAGCCAATCAGCCTTGATTCCTTTTGCAACTTGTCTGAGGTCTGAGCTCTATAAAGGTAAGCATTTTTTCTTCAAAAATTTTGACTTATCCCAGTAGTTCTTCTGATCATATGTGTAGCAGACCATAAATTGTGAAAAAGGAAAAAAACTTGGCAGGTTGAAAATTTCTGAGCAACAGCAAGGAAAAAAAGGTTAAGATCTGTCAGACAACTGCAAGACCACCCCAGCCAGGAAACCCGGCTGAGAATGATCCTCTACTTCTCTCCATGGTGCAGTGAAGAATCATACTGCCGGTCAGAACAAGAAGACAACCACAGCTCCGATCTTGGATGCGAGGAAGCTGGACGCGGCAGCAGAACCAGTGGCGCTGGAGAGAGTGGCGACGGAAGTGAGACAGTCAATTCAGAAGACGAGGATTGAGAAGAAGATGAGTCAGGCCGAGTCGGCCAAACAAATCAATGAGAGGACTCAGATTGTTCAGAAATATGAGAAGACCACAGAGCGCTGTTAATTACGCTCTAGTCTTGCAATACAACCAAGTGCAAGAATTGAATTATTAGAGGTGATGATCAGTTTTCTTCCCCCTTTGGTATCTTGAGTGCCCCTTTGAGTGCCTTCCTTTTAATATCTTGAGAAACTCTATCCTTTCGGTGTCTAAACCATAAGAATTGAAAAACACAAGCACATTTTTACCAGCAAGTTGAGAGACAGGAACCTACAAGTTAGATTCAGGAATTAATTTAAGCACGTAAAGTAGTCGTTGAATCGTATACTTTGTAACTTTACATTTGGCTTCTCTGTTTTAAATCATATATATAACATGCACCAATGATGTTCATACAACTTACCTCAGACCCATCTTCTTCATAAAAATATATGGCTACCACCTTGTCTTCAAGAGTGTGAATAGGTACCTGCCAGTAGTAGGAGTGCTGTTAAAGAGATTGCATAACTTCATTCAACATGTACATGCATAATAACATTTAACACAATGAATCAGGGACTAGGATTTCGAAATTATGTTCTCTATTTAGTAAATAAAATTTCCTTGTCTCCTTTGTTTGATATCACATAATCACGTTGAGGAGAGGCCAGAAGAGACTGCAAAGACGGCTGCATTGCAATTGCATCATCTTCTGATTGCAAAAATTGTATCCTTTCATCACTGAAAGGATACCCCAAGGATCCATAAAGTTCAAGAATATAATTAGCATCATGACATTGCTGCAAAACCATGCATGTCGAATCAACAATCAAAACAGTTGGATTATCCATTTGATATTTCGGGGAAACCTTTTCTTTTTAAACTACTCTCAGATGGTATATCTGATAATGGGATGGCCGTCCATGGTCTTGGGTTCGATTCCGCCTCACCCGAGAATTATATAGAATAGACGCTCAAATTGCAAGGCCATGAGTAAAAAAAGTGTCTCTAAAAACGGAATTAAATTGAGACGCAGGGAGTATATTATTAACAAAACGAATTCAGATAAATTCAGAAAATAAATTACAAGTACGTAAACATGACGTACATGTTGATTATCTTGATATCTGACGAGATAATCCCTGTCTTCGGTAAATAAAGCAAGCACATAAACTACAACAAGTAAAATAAATTGAAATTCAAATTATGTGAAAGAAATATAGAATAAACAACCTCCAATACGGGAGACCTGCAAAAAAGAGAAAACATAACGATGATTCGGTATTGAAGATAAATTTGGACAATATAGACAATGGCTTAATGATCCCGACATCTATGAATATGATATGAATATGATGCTCCCAAAAATTTGGACTACTTGAGTAGTTGTCCAGAGGGTTTTATTTAAATGGGCTAGGAGAATTGGAGAATACTATTAAAGTAATTATACAACAACGGGGAATATCTGATTGATTGTAGAATTAGTTGATAAATCTAAAATTATCTGTCATTTATTTAGTTGATACATATAAGAAGTTGGATGTAATTTCTTTTTGTCAACTTATATGTTATAATTAAAAATGATTTATTTTGATATTAAATTAAGACTCTATTTGGGATTGTTGTTAAAAATTGATGTGTTGTTAGAAAAAATGTTGCTGAAAAAAGTGTTGTTGTAAAAATCAGATGATTGTTTGGTAATTTTTTTATAAGTATATATGTTTTGATGCAAAAAATTAAAAATAATAATGTTTTTGGTAAGGTTTGATGGTGAAATCAGCATCTGATTCCCGCAATAGCTAAAAAACAGCTTTTTTAAAAGTATGGGGGCACTTGTTTTCTGGTAACACCCGCTTTTAGCCAAAAACACTTTTCCGAAAATTAATTTTTAAATTTTACCAAACAGTATTTTAATTGCTTTTCAGCGAAAAACTGTTGTTGTTGTCTGCAACAACAATATCAAACACACCCTAAATATGTCATCTTTAGAGTATTATTCCAATACAAATTAAATTAAAATATAAATAATAAACCTCTGTAAATCACTAATTTGCATACTAAAAATTATTAAATATAAAAATAAATTATATATTAACAATTTAGTGGCAAATAAACACAAAAATAATCACGAAATTACTTAGAAACGCTAAATTAGATAATACTGATAAGTAAATGAGTCGTGACACCGTCATAAATATATAAGTGTATTATTTTATAGAGAAAATTACAGAATTCACCCCTTAACTTTGGCCGAAATTCAAAGTTGTATATCTGTTTTGAACAATTGCAAATTGCATCCCATTACTTTAAAACTCGTTTCACGTTGCACCTCTTTTGTAATTTTTCGTCAAATATGACCGTTAACGTTAGTCAATGGGGTAATTTAGTACTTTCATAATTAAAACATACTTATATCTTTTAGAAAATTGCATTTTATATCCCTTAGTTTTGCTCCAAAATCAATATTATACACCTATTTTCATAATTTGCAATTTGCATCCTTCTCTTTGAAACTCGGTACAAAAAGCACCTCTTTTGCCTAGTTTCCTTTATTGGGCAGGGGAAAAATATGAATTTCAGCTTGAAAAATTAATTAACAAATATTTATATGTTCTAAATTGTGTTAAAAATGAATTTTACATATATTTTATATTTTTCAATTTTTGAGTCATAGTTTCAAATTTAGTTTTTATTACAGGGTGTTAATTCCAAAAATTTATAATTCACTAAAATTAATTTAAATTACATGTATATTAAATTTTAATATTAAATCAATTGCATGGATTATTTTTAAATAATGTGACGTTATTATTTTTTTAATGTAGGGGAAGAATTCATTATTATAAATATTTTTAGCTTTTTCGAATTATGACTACAAAATTTATTTAAAATTTATATTAAAATTCATATTTTACCCTCATTATTTTAGTTGTAACTGACAAAGTGGTGCATTTTGCATACGAACTGGAAGTTAGGGGTTGCAAGCTGCAATTACTATTCAAATACTAATATACCAACTTTACCATTCAAACACTTAACGTTAACGGTCATATTTGATGGAAAATTACAAAAGGGGTGTAACTTGTAACGGGTTTGAAAGAAATGGGATGCAATCTGCAATTGTTCAAAACAGTTATACAACTTTGAATTTTGGCCAAAATTAAGGGGTGCATTTTGCAATTCTCTCTATTTTATAATCACTAATTATAACTATATCAATTAATAAGTGATCATTGATTTATAATTTTATTCTAATATTAGCTTCTATTTGATGGCTAGCCTATATATTTGTAAAACTTATATTGTTCGATTTGTTAAATATATTATGTTGCCCAAATATGGATCTACTTCCTTGATTTTCCATTTTTGGTATTTATATTCAAGTTCCGTCAAAAACTCACTTTTAATTTATTTTTTTGTTTGAAAAAAGATTAGGATCTTCGACACAAATTTTAAGGCTCTAATATACTATTATTACATAAATTATTTTAAAATCTTTTTCTTCTGAAAAAATATTAAATGTTTAATTTTTTTATTTTAAAAAAATCAAAATAATTATAAAATTATATTAGATAAGAGCATTAATATGTGTGTCGAACTCTCTATTTCAAATATTAACAATCTATTGGGATGGAGGGAGTAGTTTACTAAGTTGCGCTTCAAAGTTTTTTTTTTGCATTTCTTATCTGATTTTTGTCATTCTGAAATTATGAATAATAAATAAATATAATAAGTCAGAAAGTTTAAAAAATTGTTCTCTCGTTAAACATGTCGCTCTCTCATTATTCACAAATATAATATCATAAAATTATATTATTTATTATTCAATAATCAATGTAATATTTTTTATAAGTTAGAAAAAAATATTGTATAACAGAAAACTGAGAGGATATGTAAATATACTAATACCAATTCTTTCATGTCCCCTCCCGCCATTACATTGGTCTATCTGTGTGTTAGGTATGAAATGCACACGTAGGGGTGAATGTATATTTCTTGATTTTTTTTAAATTTTAGAAATTACTTTCAAGAAAATCAAATTTGTGTTTAGGCTATGGAACTCAACAGACCAAATAGAAATTTGCAGTGATAATCAATTAATTGTAAAAGACACGGAAAATAGTTATTAAAATTTACTTGATCTTTATATTAAAAATCAAATATGTTGTGTTACAAATCCGATTTCTTGAATGTTTTAAAACTCGTCTACTTCTTGAGAGAATACAAGAAATCCTAGACTGTTTGTTGCATTGGTACTAAGGACCCATGACATGTTTTATAGATCAACATGCACAGTTTACAGAAATTACACTAAAAATACTAACATATTTTCTAAAGTATTTTTGTCTATTTCTATTTTTATTTTAATTGCTGCAAATTTGCATACAAATTTCTAGGCATGTGACCCTCCTTTGTCCAGTTCATCTTAACCCTTGATCTTGCACTCTTCAAGCTGCATTTATAGACTTTCCATGTTTGTTGACTGATAATCTTGAATCTTCAGGATAGATGCATTCTGTAATTGAAGTTGTTATCGAGATCTTCAAAGTGTATGGAGATATCTGTATCGAGATGTAGAATTCCTTGTCGATATCTCCACTTCTCTACATGTGTAGATGATTTGTCGGCATCTCCATTTCTCTACACGTGTTTGGACTTGTCGGTATCTCCACTTCTCTACATGTATTTTGACTTGTCGATATCTCCACTTCTCTACATGTGTTTTGACTTGTCGATATCTCCACTTCTCTACATGCCAAATTGACTTGTCGACATCTCCATTTCTGTACAGGTCAAATTGACTTCTCTACAAGTAAATAGATTTCTCTACAAGTAAAGAGACTTCTCTACAATCCAAATTGACTTCCCGATATATTTCTTGACTTTTCTTGATCTGTGACTTCTTGACATTTGACTTAAAATATTTTTCAATCTACAACTTTATTTTTCACCAAACAGTTTATCTTCATTATGAGGCATAATCAGGCTTGATCTTCTTCCGAAGATTTATTCCTAACTTGTTGGTTGTTTACTACAAAAATACTCCAGTCTAGTTTATTCAAACATTTTTACAGACTCAAGAAATACCATTACAAATTACATAAAATTACAATTCAATTGAATCTTAGGATTGTCGAAGCGACATGGTCTTGTTTTGTTAAGGCACGTTTTGCACAATAAATGTGATTCTTCTATATGTTGACTCCACTCCAGAATCTTCATGTTATTGATTATATAAACCAAATAGGATAACAAATGCATTCAATATTTTATGAATAAATATTAAATAAGAATTCTGTCAAAAAAAATATTAAATAAAACAATCTTTAATATGGTGAAAGCTGCTTATCCCGTTCACTAAATTTTATTATAACGAATCAACACTGATTTTTGACAAATACTTAAATTACTATTTTTGTATCTTTAACATTTTTAGTACTCTAACATTTCTAGTAAAATGTATTGGTTGTTGTTTGTGTTATTTGGTTTTGTATATTTGAAATGCACATATATGCTTTTACCTAGCTTCTTGACTTTCTACATTGAAAGGTTCCTCGAACACCGTAGATTCTCTTTTGATGACTGCATCGAGGATTATTTGACTTTAAACGGCCTAATTTCAAATAAGTATCTGACTAATAAGGTCTTGGGAAGTGTGGGTATACTTTGGTAGGTGAAAAAGATAATGTCTTAAGGGCTGGAAAGGAGATGAGAGATGTTATGGTAGGTGGAGGAGAGCACGGGAGGGTATTGATGCATGGAGGATATGATGAAAGTGTTATGGTGCCTAAAGGACATAATGAAAGTGTTATTGTGCTTGGAGAAGAGGTGTTAAATATGGGAGGGCACCTTGAGAGGTGTGTTCAGAGAAAGGGAGATCTAGGCAGTTTTTTGGCAATCAAAGATATCGTAACCGGAAAGTAACATGATGCATGTGATTTGAAAGCTACTATAGATGAATATTTTGAAACAGAAACATTTCCAACTTTTAAGGAGCAAAGCATACATCCCTATCTCAAAGAAGTATACCTGCTCAAAACTAGATGGCTCAGACTCTATTGATCATTCTATGGCCTCTGAAATTCCTTCTGAAAAATTTCTCATACGTAATTTCTAAATAGTAGTAGACTGTTAGTTGCAATATAGATCACAGTTTCTAGCTAGTATATGAGTTCGCGAATAAGAGTCATCAAATGATAGTTGAATGCAAGTACAGTTGCAAGACATTATTTTAGGTCATTCTGGGTATATCTCCCATGTCTTACAAGTGATAAAACATAATATAGTATAACAGAAAACTGGGAGGATATATAAATATATTAGTACCAATTCTCCCATGTCCTCTTCTACCATTATGTTGGTCTCTATGTGTTGACTAACCACTACACCCCAGAACCTTGCATGCTATTAATTATATAAACCAAATAGGAAAAAAAATACACAAATATATTCTCAATGAATATTAAATAAGAATTATGTCATAAAAATATTAAATAAGACAATCTTTACTAGGGTGAAAGCTACTTATCCCTTTCATTAAATTTTACTTCAATATTGATTTTTAAAAAATACTTAAAATATTACTTTGGCATCTCTAACATTTTTAATACTCTAACATTTTTAATAAACTATATAGTTCATTATTTGTGTTATTTGGTTATGTATATTTTAAATATATATATATATATATATATATATATATGTATATATACATTTACCTAACTTCTTGACTTTCCAGATTAAAAGGTTTCTCGGACACTGTAGATTCTCTTTTGATGACTGCATTAAGGATATGTGACTTTAACCGGTATAATTACAAAGAAGTGTATGTCTAATAAGGTTTTGGGTATTGTAGGGGATATTTTGGTAGGTGAAGGAGAAACTATCTAAAGGGCCGAAGAGGAGATTGGAGATGTTACGGTAGGTGAAGGAGAGCATGGCAGGGTATTAGTGCATGGAGGACATAATAGAAGTGTTATGGTGCCCAGGGGACATAATGAAAGTGTTATTGTGCGTCGAGAAGAGGTGTTAAATAACGGAGGGCACCTTAAGAGGTGTGTTCAGAGAAAAGGGAGATCTAAGCAATTTTTTGGCAAACAAAGATTTCGTAATCGGAAAGTATCATGATGCATGTGATTCGAGAGCTGCTATAGATGAATATTTTGATGCAAAAACCTTTCCAACTTTTGAGGAGGCAAAGCATACATCCCTGTCTCAAAGAAGTATGTATGCTCAAAACTAAAGATGGATCGGAATGTATGGATTATCCCATGGCCTCTGAAATTCCTCTTGAAAAAAATTCTCATGCGCAATTTCTAAATAGTAGTAGACCGTCAGTTGAAATATACATCACCATTTATAGCTAGTACATAAGTTCCAGCATAAGAGCCATCAAATGATAATTTAGAGTTTCAAGTAGAGTTGCAAGATATTGTTTTAAGGTCATTTTGGATATGTCTCTTATATCTTACAAGTTAGAAAACATAATATTGTATAACATAAAACTGAGAGGATATGTAAATTATATTAGTAACAATTCTCTCATGTCCTCTTTTACCATTGTATTAGTCTCGATGTGCTTCTTCTATATTATGGCTAACCACTCCACTCCGAAAACTTGCATGTTATTAATTATATAAATCAAATAGGAAAACAAATGCATCCAATTTTTTTGAATGAATATTAAATAAGACTTTTGTCTGAAAAATATTAAATAATAAAATCTTTACTATGGTGAAAGCTGTTTATCCCTTTCATTAAATTTTATTATAACAAATCATCACCAATTTTTGACAAATACTTAAAACACTACTTGGGTTTCTCTAGCATTTTTAATAAAATACATAGGTCATTGTTTGTGTTATATGGTTATGTATATTTAAAATGCATATATATCCATTTACATAGCTTTTTGACTTTCTGAATTAAAAGATTCCTCAAACACCGTATATTATATTTTAATGACCGCATCGAGGATTATGTGACTTTAATCGACCTAATTGCAAAGAAGTATCTGACTAGTAAGGTCTTGGGAAGTGTGTGGATACTTTGGTAGATGAAGGATATATTATCTTAAAGGTCGGAGAGGAGATTGCAGATGTTGTGGTATGTGGAGGATAGCACATGAGGGTATTGGTGCCTGGAGGACATAATGTAAGTGTTATGGTGCGTGGAGGACATAATGAAAATGTCATTGTGTCTGGAGAAGAGATGTTAAATATAGGAAGACACCTCATAAAAAGAGAGATCAATACAGTTTTTTGGCAAGCAAAGATTTCGTAATCGGAAAGTACCATGACACATCTGATTTGAAAACTGCTACAGATGAATATTTTGAAGCGAAAACCTTTCCAACTTTTGAGGAGTAAGGCATACATCCCTGTTTCAAAAAAGTATGCCTACTCAAAACTAAAGATGGCTTGAAGTGTATGGATCATCTTATGGCCTCTGAAATTCCTCCTGAAAAATTTCTCATGCGTAATTTCTAAATAACAGTAGACTGTTAGTTGCAATATATATCACAATTTCTAAAGTTATAGAATAAGAGCCATGAAATGATAGTTGAATGCAAGTAAAGTTGCAAGATATTATTTTTAGGCTAAGAAGCAGGGACATTTGGGTAGCATGCCGAGTCCCCGTGTCGAATTTTCGCATATATGTATCCCCGTATCGGACTCGCGGATTTTTTCATAATATTAATCTAAATTTTATCTTAATTAATTATTGTCAATTCTCTGATGTACTCTCTTACCATTATATTAGTCTCTATGTGTGCTATTATATTAGTCTCTATGTGTGCTAACTAACCACTCTACTCCGGAACCTTACATGTTATTAATTATATAAACCAACTAGGAAAACAAATGCATCCAATCTTTTCTGAATGAATATTAAATAAGACTTTTGTCAGAAAAATATTAAATAAAACAATTTTTACTAGGGTAACAATTGCTTATCCCTTTCATTAAATTTTATTATAACGAATAATTTATGACAAATACTTAAAATATTACTTTGATATTTCTAACATTTTTAATAAAATATATAGGCCATTGTTTGTTGTTTGTGTTATTGGTTGTGTATATTTAAAATGCACATATATGCATTTACCCAGACGCAATTCGCAAATATGCATATTTGGTTATTTTTTTTGTTATTTGATTTTTTTTTATTATAATTCTATTTTCCCGCAAATAAGTCCAAATACTCTTATCTAATGCATTAAAACATCAGAATAGAGTTAAATTTTTAAGAGAATGACAAATATAAGAATAATTTTGAAAAATTATCGTTAATTTAATTTGTATTTGAGATTTTTTTTTAAATGAACACATATAATGGGAGTATCAAAATTTTCTTATCTAATGACGGGGAGGGAGTATCGAAATTTTCTTTTTTTAGGAAGGAGGGGTATCAATTAGTTGTATCAAGTAGCATCCCCATTGGCTTCATTTCTTCATCGGGCTTGGACCATGTCCGGTCTCTAGAATTTCTCTTAGAAACAAATACCAGAGAAAGAAATTTCGGCTCCTTCCATAACCTGAGCTCAGAGAAGGAAGAGATAAGGGGGCCTATGGAGAATGTGGTCAGAAAAGTTTTAATTGAGCTTTTATTTTTAATTTTTCGAGTGGGAAACGTCTAGGGGTGTATACAACCCGATCAAATCGATTTTTTCCAACCCGATACATATTTGGGTTGAAAGAATGTCAACCTGATTTAATTAGGTTGGATATGAGTTTCGATATTTTTAAACTGTTACAATCCAATTCGATTAAAAATAGACTTATACGTTAATCTGTTGATTTTATAATTGTGAATATGTTCTGGCCTAATAGATAAACTCATTTATTTGTAACTTATAACATCAGTCCTCAATGTTTAAATAATATACCGCCGTTTTCTTTTATTGAGTTTAATGTTTATTATTATTACTCTATTTTGGATGTTTAAGCCATATCTGACATGAATGATTGTAATATTCTGTTGAACAATTTTCAATTATTTTAGATTTTGAGACTTACTACTTTATTCTATAATTATTAATATTAGTTTTGAATATTTACTAAACAAATCAAATTGATCCAATCCGATCCAAAATGAAGTATTATTAATTGATTTAAATTACAAATTTAAACGATTTGATTTGAATTGAAATTCTTAAAACTCAAATTAATTAAGTCAGGTTGCTAAATTCTCTCAGTTCGTCCAACCCGATCCTTGTATACCCGAGGAACGAGGAATATGCATTGAAAATGAAACACGAGTATATTAAAAGCATGTTTGATGCGGAGTGTGTACACGTACACCTACTTCCCAGTCCCCCCTCTCACCCTGTCACACATAAGGCCGTGTTTGTTTGTACAAAAGTATTATAACAGTACTTGCTCTATTATTGACTTGAGGGTTTTTTGGGATGCTCAAAACTCCAACAAAAACAACCAAATGAGAAGATGAAAGAGGAGCGAGTGTCGGTCTATTCGATCGATGAAACTTCCGGCGTGACTTCCCGGTTAGTTACATTTTTTCTCCTATCAGTTTTCTTTTATTTTTTTATAGTTACGACACTCGCGCATCTCGAGATTCGAACTTTTGACCTCCCTCGGGAAAGCCACTGCACCAACACAAACACGCTATCAGTTTTGTTATACATGTTAACATATTTAAGTTGTTTATATCTCATATGCTGTTTCACTATCTAAATGATGGTTAGGTTATAAGATATTGATGCTTTTTGGTACATGTAGTTTTTTTTTTAATTTTTTTTAATTATTTAGTAATATTAATATAGATGTGAGATATGTGGATCGGTGATTCTAGAGTTTTTTGTAGCAAGGTAAATATATGTGCAGGATGTACTGATTACTCGCTTGAGAACTTATTCGCTGTTAGCTTTCTTTGTGACAAGCCGTAATTCAATCTAATGCGTATACTGTCATTAATCTGCCTGTACTTCTTCCTTGTGCAAGTACCTGTCATATTGCAGCCTATAATCTGTTAAGCAAAACTCTGCTTTACATAATATGATTTGAATAAAAATGATTTATATTGTATATCTGATTCAATTCAGCAGCAAGGAAGCAATTTATTACGTGTACAAAAGTTAAAGAACACTATTCACAGTGAAAAACATAAGTGGAAATGAATCTAGCAAGGGCACAAAGTTAGCTAAATTGCAAAAGTTGCATTGGTGTAAAATGACACTTCTTTGAATACTATTTATTCTCCATCATTGAGCCTTAGGCAGGTTTAAAACGGAAACAGGGATCGTGTTGGTTCCGGTGTTTAGGAAAGATCACCTCTTCATTAAGTCGTTCCATGTGTCGATGCGAAAGAGGTATCCATTTCACAAGTATACGAAGTATGAAAATTCTTATATTTGTACAAGTCAACTAATTTATGTTGTTTTTTCTTGTTTACAATATACTGTTAATTGCTACAAATTTATCTTTTCTTGTTTACATGATCATGTTGATTGCTACAGATTTATCTCATTGTTGGCTGGTTCAGACATTCAGGGTTGTTTTGTACGTCCCTTCAAATCAGAGGGCATGATGATGAAGTATGCAATGATAATATGTTATTATGCAATTATGCCCCTTGCCTTACTAGTTATTTTCTCAGTGTTGAACTAGTATATTCAGACACGTGAGTTAGGATTTAGTTATCCCTTAAGTGGGTGGATTGCATAAATTTTAGACTGAATTCTAGACTTAGTAACTATTTGAATATGTTGAAATAATTACTACACAGATGAACCAGTTTGTTAATACACTTCAGAGTTTGGTAAACCCTTTCAGTCGGTGGATTGCATAAATTTTGCAGCTTGAATTGCTAGGAGATCCATGCATTCAGAAACCCCATCTGAAGATAGGATATTGATATTCCACTGTAAGTGACAAGCACACTTTATTCTTTAGTAAAAAGCCTAAAATTAAAGGTGAAAGAATAGTTTGCTCTGGGCTCATCGCACGGTCACGTTGATCAGTTCAATTAGTAGAAATCCGGACAGCTCTTTGATATGTGATTTTGAGTCTTTGACAATGTTGTTTACCTTGTTCTTGTAATGTGGAATTTATTTCAAAGTCCCAAAAAATTGAATAAGCATACGGAACCCGGTAATTCTAGGAGGGGCTTGTGGGCTAAATAGTTGTTAATTTGTTTAGCAATATTAATATTAAGATAGATGTGAGATATGTGGATTGGTGATTCTAGAGTTTTTTGTAGCAAGGTAAATTTATGTGCAGGATGTACTGATTGTTCGCTTGAGAACTTATTCGCTGCTACCTTTCTTTGTGTAATCTGTTAGCTTGTGACAAGCCGTAATTCAATCTAATGCGTATACTGTCATTGTAGAAAAGGATCCTGACAGAGCCTTAAGTGCCTCTAATATGCCGGTACTTTCTCCTTGTGCAAGAAGATGAAGTGAGGAGTTAGTGTCCTTCATATGCAACATTGTGTCGTCACTTTCCGGTAAGTAAACTCTATTATCCGATATATTTTCTCACATATTTCAGCTGTTTAGAGTATGTTTTTAGTTCTATGTTTCATATTTCACTATTTAAATGGTGATTAATTAGGTTATAAGATAGATTGTTTACTTTTTTGGTACATAAAGAACATTGATTTATGTACATACATACATAAAGAACATAGGTTAAATGTTAAATGTGCTCATAATAAGTAAGATTCTCTGGTCTTTTACGCTGGTACAGACACTGTTGAAACTTGAGTTATGATTTGGTTTATATCCTTTAGTGGGTGTATTGCATAAATTTTAGAGCTTGAACTGTAGACTTAACAACTATGTGAATATATTGAAACAATAACTAAACTGAGAAGAGTAGGCCATTGCTTAGGACTAGTTGAAATTAGTTGTTACTTTAATTATTAATTATACATATAATCTCTAAACTGTATTAGACTCCTAATGTAACTAAACTGTATTAGACTCCTAATGTAACTAGAAAAAGGTATTAAATTAAGATTGATTTGTATTCTAATTGTATTTATTAGTTTTATTAAAGAAATTAAAATTAGTGCATCTAATGGTGCCATTCAATTGGTAAGGAAATCTCAAATTATGTTTTTTCCCCGTTAGTTGTATCTTTGCTATTTTTTTACAATTTAACAAATATTTCATGTATGTATTGTGATTGTTAATTTTTTCTATTTATATGTAATATTTTTAAAAAATAAAGCTGGTCGCATCCCAAATTAGAAGTGAATGTCCAACATTTGCTTATAGCATGCAAAGTACTTAATCCCCACAAAATAGTATTTCGTATATTATTTTACTTTTTAGTTTGTGCTTGATGAAGTGGTGACTTTCAACCGTAAGACTTGTGTTTATGTTGAATAGTGTATGTCATGTTCCTTGATTATAGATTAGTTGGCTAGAAATTCTGTAATTAGAGAGTGGAGGCTGTTTATCCCCTAGGCACCAAAGGTTGTATATTCCACTTGGTCATAATTCTTAGTATTCATCAAATTTTTATATAACTTTGTTTTAACTACTCCCTCTGTCCCATTGAATTCTATACGTTACTTTTCGACACGCTTTTCAATCCTCATTTAAAACATAATTCCACAATATTTTTTTTTTAAAAAAAATTTCTGAAAAAAAGTTTCATGTTTAAACTTTTATTCAAAAAAAAAAATTTTGAAAAAAACATTACGGAACTATATTTTATAGAGATCTCGAAATACGTGCAAATAGTAAACGTATAGAAATCAACGGGACAGAGAGAGTATAATTTATCCAAGTTGTGAGTAACCTGCCTTTTGGAAATTTGTTTTAAGTGGGTTGAAATGGTTTAACATGTGGTGAGCACATTCCATGGTTTAACATGTTATTTACTATGAAGTGAACTTTAGACTTTGCGTCACAACATGAATTGTAACATGTTTGCTAACACCGATGCAACCATCGGTATTCTCATCTCCAGTATTGGAATCTTGAGAAGCTGCCTTCTATGTTATTAGTATAGTTTCATTTAGTAAAAGCTGATAAATCCTTTAAAGGTTGAGATTTGAAACAATGTGTCATCTGCCATCCTCCCAACCGTGGGGGTATAAACTGAATTTTCAGAGCCACCCTGTACGATTGTAAAAAGGCGATTGTGTGAATGAATAACAGTTTGCCTGCTGAATTTTATTCTTTTTCCTGTTTGCTGTTGTGGTGAAACTTGTCTTTATGTTGTGCTTGTCATTTAATACAATTCCTTCATGACATCGTACCATTCATATGAATCCGTGACGGAATTGATGCAGGAGCGATATTATTATAAAGAATGATGGCATCTTTTTTATTCATCAGGAGTGTTGAAAAGCAGACAGGAGTACAATTTCTAACAACAAATCTGTTCTTAAGTTGCGGATAACTTTCACAGGTAATCATATGTTTTTATGTTTGTTTGGTAAACATGAAGTTACTATCCGCACCAGAATTTTTATCAACTGTACAGCTTAGAACATGAATTCAAGGCTAAACATTGAACTATGTTTTGGTGGGGTGAGCCAGGCCTAAGCAATAAGTGTGGAGCACTTAATGTGCATCTAGTAGGAATTGAGCTTACGAATTTGCCGGAGTGGTCTAAAATTCAAAGCTTCATCGGGTCTTCAATAGGAAAAAGGCTTTGCTCCGCCAAGTAAACCGGGGGAGGAACACAATAAATTTCCTAATTACATTATTTTATGCTAAATATCTTTAGCTTTTGCAATATGAACTCCAATTTAATTAATAGAAGTCGTGGGAAATAACTTGATGGACATAGTAGAAGGTAAACTTTCAGAAAGCATTCATTAACTAAATCAAGACACATGGGAGAAGCACGCCAATTGTAGAACGAGTTTGTTATAACACTTCAAAGTTAAGATCTTATCAATTGACAAAAAGGGAGAAACACGTCAATTGTAGAACGAGTTTGTTAAAACACTTCAAAGTTAAGATTTAGATATACCCTTTTCAGTTTTCATCGGTTGATTGGATAGATCTTGTGGTGAATTGTTAGGTGTTCCATACAGAAACCCTACTCTAAAAATAGGCGTATGCCATTGTAAGTGACGAGTACACAGTATTCTTAATGACAACTTTTATAAACTTTTAAACTTTTGCCATTACAGCATATCTATACTATATATATATATATTATAATAACCGGAATGGCCTATAATTTGGTTCAACGGTTATTCCCTAATTTTACTTATTAAAGAAAATAAATAAATACTGTTATATATCCGCTAAACTACTGAATTGTTAAACTACTAGATATATAGTCTACTTATCCTACTAAACTATAGGCACAACGTATTCTATTATTAAAAAGTAAATAAATAGTGTTATATATTCTCTAAACTACTAAATTGTTAGACTACTAGACTTAGAGTACTTATCTTGGCAAAAAAAAAAGACTTAGAGTACTTATATTAATAAACTACGACCACAACTTATCATATTATTAAAAAATAAATAAATAGTGGTATATATCCGCTAAACAACTAAAATCTTAAATACTAGACATAGTTTACTTATCCTACTAAACTACGACCACATGTTTATCTTATTATTTTTATTATAACTTTATAATTGTTATATATTTATATAGATATTTTAAAATTATAATATGAACAGATAAATAATTTTTTTAAATAAAAACGGGAACCCGTGCATTGCACGGGATTTAAGCTAGTATAAACTAAGTAGACAAACATATATATAAACTAAATAGCTAGCGCTATTTGCAATTTAACAAATATCTATGCAAATTTTGCAATTTAACAAATATTTTCCAAACGTTATTTATGGATTTTTTTTTATAAAATATATTCCAGGTCATCTTGGACTCGTAGTCGGTTTCCTGCACCCCTGTTTGCATGGCTAGATTTTAACAAAAAAATTTTTGCAGGGAGCTTGTTTCAAACAAAATTATGGTCTTTATTTCCTAGATTTGGTTGTCCAAAAAAATTCGGACCATTTCTCGATTTGTGCGTGTCATCCTTGCGCAGGGGCCATGCTAATCTTCTCTGTATCGTTCCAATTTTATCAGATGTCCCCGAAGGGACAAAGCTTAAAATTAAACTTTTCTTATATCAAGACCATGTTATTTCTATTTTTAGCCAATGTGGGAGGTTATTATAAGAAAGCATGTGTATGCCAACATGAAGCCTATTTATTGATTATAGGTTGAAATGGTTTACCTGTGGTGATCATATTCCATGGTTTAACATGTTATTTACTATGAAGTGAACTTTAGACTTTCCATCACAACATGAATTGTAACATGTTTGCTAACACCGATGCAACCATCGGTATTCTCGTCTCCAGTATTGGAATCTTGAGAAACTGCCTTCTATGTTTTTAGTATAGTTTCATTTAATAAAAGCTGATAAATCCTTGAAAGGCTGAGATTTGAAACAATTTGTCTCATCTGCTATAAACTGAATTTTCAGAGCCACCCTGTACGAATAAATAAATAACGGTAACTCAATGTAAAAGGTGGTTGTGTGAATGAATAACAGTTTGCCTGTTTATATTCTTTTCCCTGTTTGCTGTTGTGAAACTTTTCTTTATGTCATTTAATACAATTCATCGGTGACAGAATTGATGCAGGAGCGATATAATTATAAAGAGTGATGGCATCTTTTTATTCCTCAAGAGTGTTGAAAAGCAGACTATTCACCCCAAGCTAAAAAGTTTCACAGGTATTCCATAATTTGTTTGGTATTACACAACCGTGCTCAGTCACTAAAAACAAGATGATATTATCTCCCCAAGATTTTTAATCAACTGTATTAGAACATAATTTTAAGGCTAATTGTCATTAATACACATTGAACTATGTTTTGGTGGGGTGAGCCAGGCCTAAGCAGTAGTGCAACACTTGGGCAACTCATGAAGAACCCAATAGCAAGCTATTGTGAAGGATCTTCCCCCTTAAAAAATTAATTTAATATCGTGTGAGCCAATGACTCACATATCAGATATTAAACTGATAAGAACAGATACTACACTTGATCTTAGCCAAAAGGCCGAGAAAGGTATGCTTTAAACAATAGGCCAGCTCTGCTTTTATACAACACTTAAATTAGATATTCTCTGTCGACTTCGATGAGGGATGAAATTAACCTTGTTGCAAAACACAGTCTGCCTCTTGAACTAAAACGTCCTGGCTTTTAAGATCTTCATTATTGATTTATTTTCAAGTTCATAGTACTGATTCACGAACTATTAATTGCAGTCCATAATCTGCTGTTCTAACTTTGTTGATTACCTAGATGAACATGGTTATACTTTTACGCTTCTATTTTTTTAATTTCTTTTAAAAAAAATAATTGCAACTTTTGTGATTACATCATGTATAATTATCTTAATTTTAAACTAGTTTAAGAGTTCTGTAAGGTTGGGTTACTGCACTAACATGGATTAGATAGTTTCGACGTGGGTTACTGCGCTAACATGGATTAGATCAAGTGCTCGCTTGCACTTTGCAGTATATGCTCTTTTAGTGCTATTTAAATATAAGAAGAAATAGTTTAGAGTGCAGATAACCTGTGTAGATGTTTTAAAGCGTGGAAGCGAAACGAGGAGACTGTCATAAAATGTAAAACGGAGTGGTCTGAAAATCAAGCTTCGGCAGGTCTTCAATAGAAAAGGCTTTGCTCTGCCAGGTTGTGCCAAGTAGACCGGGAAAGAACGCAATAAATTTCTTTGCTGCATTATTTTATGCTAATTATCTTTAGCTTTTCCGATACGAACTTCTATTAATTAATAGAAGTCATGGGAAATGACCAGACATGCTTCCAAATTGTGTTTGCTGTTTTGACCATCTTGGTTAAATTATATATTTGCAAGCTGAGTTCCAAAGAAATTCCAGGAATTCTGGTGGTATAACAAATTCTCTCATTTTAACTTCAACAGTCTGTAATTTACTTCCCAAAGGTCAATCGAAGCTTCCACAAAGTTTCACTAGCTGGTACTAACAATGTAATATGTCTTGCTTGGATGTGCTTGAAAAGTATCTCTTATTTCCATGATCAGTTAATCTATTTCCCCGGTTTTTCTCCTTTTCCCAGTGTATTATGTAGGATTGGATATTTTTATGCAATCTTAAGAAATCTGTCGACTTGAGCTACAAAATGGTGCATTGTTGATAATAACTGCTGTCTTCTAACAGTTTAGCTACCCTATATACAATTATACAAAGCATAAATATGAATTACTGTCACATACTTCATTAAGAAACCGATAACAGTAAAGTTATTATCGCATACTTCATTAATTAACCAATAAGATAACAGTTGAAAATCATTCTTGGATACCTGCAAACACTTTGCAGAGACATTTGAAACAACTTCTTCGTGATAATGTGTCCGTGCCAATCAGCCTTGATTCCTTTTGCAACTTGTTTGCTCTGATCCAGCAGTCATTAACAGTTGAAAATCATTCTTGGATACCTGCAAACACTTTGCAGAGACATTTGAAACAACTTCTTCGTGATAATGTGTCCGTGCCAATCAGCCTTGATTCCTTTTGCAACTTGTTTGCTCTGATCCAGCAGTCATTATTCATCCACCAGAATTGGTCATCTGTCTCCTTAGAAATCAAGGATACAGAGGTACGATTACTATAGAACAGATCCTGTTCAAGTAAGGTCGTGAGCAAAAGGATTGCACACCTTGTTAATATACATAGTATTTGTTTCAAGTTCTTTCAATGTGGGATATTCACGAGTTTCTAGTAACACTCTATGAGTGTATTTTTAACTTTTGAAAAGTTAAGGTCTGGGGCAAACCTTAGCATGCAATATAACTTTTTTCTTGATCTCTTTTCATTTGCCCCATGTATTTTGTAGGATTAGATACTTGTATGCATATTCTTTCTTTATCTTGCAACTGGAGCTAAAAAAACTGCGCATTTTTTATATTCACCATATTTGTTTTAAAAATCTATTTAGTTGAACCGCTCAATACAAGAGCATATTCGAATTCATTAAATATATGTTCTTTAACTTTTTCAATATGCCCAGCCATTATAGTATTTTATTCAACAAATTCCATTAATAGAATATTTAGGTTCGGTACATGCCAATCTATTTTAAACTTCAAAATTATAACATTCTCAATTATAATTCTCACTTTGTTCCACTTGTTTTGTCACCTTTTTATGAAGAATATTCTCACTTTGTTCCACTTGTTTTGTCTTGTATTCTTTTTATGAAGAATACAAGAGCATATTCTTTCTTTATCTTGCAACTGGAGCTAACATTCTCCATTATAATACTCACTTCGTTTCACTCATTTTGTCACCAATTAGATTTACATTTTTTTTATTTAATCACATTTTTTTCTGTAAAGATCATACAACCTAATACCTACCAAAAATATATTTTATTTTTCAAATAAGTTAACACAGTTAATACTTAAATTAGATTATAAAAAAACTAACACTTAAATTATAATATTAACTGAATATGAACAATAATTTTGAAAAAGACTGAATAGAAAATGCGGTTAAACATTATATTCAAATGTTAGGAATTAATCCATGTATCGCATCGGTTATAGACTTCACTATTTGAAAGTTGGTTGTTCGGTATAATGTGGTTAACATTATATTAACAATAAGATAACAAATGTTGGAATCAACCGGTGCATTACTGAGTTATAGGCTCCCTCTATTTATTTGATAGTATTGTTGGTTGTTCGGTATAGTTATTTGGTATGATAAATAACAATCTTAGAACAATCTTAGATATGAAGCAAAATATGAGAACCCTTAGATGTAATGATAAAATAATATTCAATATATTAATATCTTAATAACTTTTACCTGGGTTCGAATCCCCTCAGCATATTAAATTTTTAATTTTTTATTTGGATATTCTGTATTTCATAACACTTGGTTCAAGTCTCGTTAACAACATATTATCAACATATTATCTATAGACTTTATATTATCTATATGTAGGATTCAGGTACAACCCCCTTCATCTATTAAAAAAATATCAAAATACCTCATTTTTGGAGATCAACTGCCCAAAATAAAATAATTGAACACTACCCAAAATATGGCATTCAGGAGGTGCGTATTCAACTATTTAAAATTCGGTAAAAAACATGTATTTGCCAAAATGGAACACGCGGAGATAAAAGAAATAAACACGCATCTCCAAGATACTTATTCGGTGAATATTTATCGCCAAAACTGTGTTTTGATAATTTCCCCCTCCAAATGATGGGTATTTTGATTTTTCACCATCATCTATTTGTCTCAAAATACAATAAACTATATATTATTATCACTTATTATCTTTTTCAATTAATTTCCCAACTATTGAAAATATAATTTTAAATCAAGATGGTAATAAAAAAAGTCATGTTAAAAGTTATTCGTGAATCACACGGATTATATGCTACTATATATTTATACAACTTATTGATCCATTCATTAAATATACTATTTTTCCAAAGATGGAACTACTTCCTTGGTTTTGGTTTTTGGTTATTATATTCAAGTTTTGTCAAAAACTCGCCTTTTAATATTATTTGTTAAGTATATTATGATTTTCAGAACCGTAACAAACTGAATTTCAATGTTCGGTCTAAACCCGGAAAATACTCAAAAATGCATATCTGAACCTAATTCATCGGATTCGGGTATACGTGAAACATATATTTTTTTTAATTAAATATTCACGCCCAAAATTTGAAATCCGAAACTTAAACCCGAAATTGAAAATTTTGTATAAATTAATAATATTTCAAGTGATTGAGATCAAAATTGCGACTTGCAAGTGAAACATTTTAACAGTCCATTTTCAACCATTTCACCACAATTTTAATTGTGTTTTATATGTATAACTAACATTTTAAAAATCAACTTAATAGATACCCAATTAATTAAATTTATTACTAGAAGATTCTCTATGCACCTTATCAACTGTTTTAATTATACAATAATTAAATTTTATTAAATTTATTTAGTTAAAATTTAACATAAATATAAAAATATAGGTTCCGGAAAATATATATATATATATATTATAAAATATATTATAATGTGTAATATATATAATTATAATACATATTGTTGTGGATAAAAAACTAAGGTTATTACTTGCTGTATTTAATACTAAGATTCGGGAGCTCAAGGCCTTTAATGGCTGCTCTCGTGTTTCGTGACTCAATCTGCCTTTACGAGATGCCTACGTATCTCTGTGAATTAGAGAATCAAGCCAAAAAACGTAGTTCTGATTTGTGGGGTGAGGCCCCTTATATAGATGTGGGAGTCCTTGAATTGGACTTGGTATAGGAGACTTGGTGGATAAACCTCTGAATTAGGATAGACTTAGGGGTCCTAGGTAGTAGGAAACTGATTCCTTATCCTTTTAGGTCCCCTTGAGGCTAATCTCCAAGGATTTATATCTTTATCGGGACTCTTTTCAACATCTGATTTGTCCCTTATTAATTAATTTCGTAATTAATTAATAATCAGGGCTTTTGGGCCTTTTTTATTCCATCAGGCCTGATCTGGTCCATCAGGCTTAACCTTTCTGGTCTGAGTATCATATATCTTTTTATTGGGCCTAGCAGCCCACAGTTTGTACAATTAATGCAGTATTTAATTATACAAACATAATTTATTTATCCTTATCATTTGCCCCCCAACTTTTGGGAAACATTGATTAGGTTTCGCAGAAGTTAAGTCTATTTGTTCCCTTACAGGGTTTCGTTTTTCCGTAAAGTGTGGAGCGACCTACACATTTACAATGAATTTTTCCTTTTATTCAGGAATTATCTTAATTTCCAGGAATTTTTCCCTTATTTCCGGGATTTTTCCCTTATTTCCGGGATTATTCCCTAATTTTCTGGGATTTTTCCCTATTTTCTGGAATTTTTCCCTAATTTTCTGGGATTTTTCCTTATTTTCTGGAATATTCCCTAATTTTCTGGGATTTTTCCCTATTTTTCTGGGATTTTTCCTTATTTTCTGGAATTTTCCCTAATTTCCTGGGATTTTTCCTTATTTTCTGGAATTTTCCCTATTTTCTGGATTCTTCAAATTTCCAGCCCTTTTTTCGACCAGGATCCTAGTCGAAATTTCGACCTGGATCCTAGTCGAAAATAAGGGCCACCCTTGTCATCTTGGTCGAAGGAATTCGACTAGGATCCACGACCTGGAATTCGACCAGGATCCTAGTCGAAATTTCGACCTGGATCTAGGACCTGGAATTCGACCAGGATCCTAGTCGAAAATTCGACCTGGATCTAGGTCGAAAATTCCACCCCTTTTTTTTTTTTTTTAGCTTCTTGTCATGAGCCTTTCGACTAGGATTCTAGTCGATATTTCGACCTGAATCCTGTTCGAAAATTCCTTGATTTTCTTGTTTCCTGGTCGAAGGATTTCGACTAGGATCCACGACCTGGAATTCGACCAGGATCCTAGTCGAACTTCGACCTGGGTTTTTAATCCCTATTTTTTGAAAGATGCTTGGTTTATTCGACCTCATTCCTGGTCGAAGCTTCGACCTCAATTCAGTCCCGTTATTCCAGCTATTTTCGGGTGTCTGCTCGAAAGATTTCGGGCAGGATCCACGACCTGGAATTCGACCTGGATTCTGGTCTTTTTTACCCGTTATTATCGGGTGTCTGCTCGAAAGATTTCGGGCAGGATTCACGACCTGAAATTCGACCTGGATTCTGGTCTTTTTTATCCGTTATTTTCGGGTGTCTGCTCGAAAGATTTCGGGGAGGATTCACGACCTGGATTTCGACCTGGTTCCTGGTCTTTCACTAGCCTTCTTTATTTAGCTTTAATTTAGGGTATTGTATTTTCCAAATCCTAATTGGATTTGGGCCTGGCCTTTTTGTTGGGCCCTATAAAATTTTACTGAGCTTCTATTATTGGGCTTTTCAAATCTCATTGGGCCTCTTTTATTGGGCCTTTTCAAATCTTATTGGGCCTCTTTTATTGGGCTTTATCAAATATTGTGGGGCCTCTTCATTGGGCTTTGTCAAATATTACTGGGCCTTCTCATTGGGCTTTTCAAATATTGTTGGGCTTAACACACCCTGTTTAGAATGCCCTAGAATTCCTAGGTATATTCTGGAATGTTCTTTTTTCTGGGCCTCTTCTTATGGGCCTTTGTTCTTAATGGGCTTTTCGTCCCTTCAACTTCTTTTTCCTCCTATATAAAGGAATGAGGAAAGGCTATTACTCCTCACTTTCTCATTTCTTAGTTTTCTTCTTCATCCTCCTGCTAAGATTCTCAG
Organism: Apium graveolens; assembly: GCF_009905375.1. NCBI lineage: Eukaryota > Viridiplantae > Streptophyta > Magnoliopsida > Apiales > Apiaceae > Apium > Apium graveolens. The sequence continues at coordinate 106,728 of NW_027417638.1, read as the reverse complement.
AGCAATAACAGCAAGTCGGAGCTCAAAGCCTTTTTCAGGAGTGCTTCTTTAGGTAAGTTTCCTCCCTTTGCTTTTCGTTTCTATTTTTCCATTGTGTGCCATTTTAAGATAGCCTATTTACGTGCCTCATACTTTTTTCAGATGGCTGAAAAAAGAATGACTCGTTTGGCCAAGATGAACGTGGCTAGAAAATCCAATGATTTTCCTATTCGATCGATGTATACTTCCTTAATCGACATGATCAATACTCGAGGGGACGAGTATCCGTCTGATGCGCATCTGGACGCGCACGATCATATCAGCGCTTTACGGGATCCCAAGGAGCTGGAAAAGTTGAGCAGCTGCTTCAAAATCAAGGAGCCTTTTAAGCTGGTTCTTGCGGGTCCGGCCGACAGGGCCTGTCAGTGGAAGAAGGACGCGCTATGCGTCTATAGGGATACTCTGAGGGCAGGTATTAGACTCCCTTTTCATCCATTCATTCCTTTGCTACTGGCTGATGTGGGCATCAGCCCTTGCCAACTTCCCCCTAATTCCTGGAGGTTGATTCTGTGCTATCTGTCGCAATGCGCCAAGCACAACGTCCCCACATCTGTTGCTGTCTTCAGGAAGATTTTTCAGTTCAAGAACAGCCCTGATAAAAGTCCGGGTTGGGTTTCTATCAACCAGCGCCCCACTATCCCCCATATCGTGAATGGGAAGTCCATCCCTGACAATAACTTGGGGTGGAAGAAAGATTTTTTGTTTGTTATTTGGGAAGGTGGAGATTGGGGCTCCCTGTTTCGATCATCCTTTGGGCTGGCCGTAGACGGGAGCCCGAATGACATAACTTTGTCTGAGGAGGAGGCTAGAGGTTGCAACCTCCTTACGCAAGACAACGGCACTTCCCATTGTTGGGACCTTATCCGGGAGACCGTCCTGGTAGAACGCGGCCTTTCGCCCGTTAATAAGAAAAGTAAGTTCCCTTTCTTATCTCCTTTATTTCCTGCACTTTTATTTCATTGATTTTCAACTGACTTTGTTTGTTGCAGTGGCTGAGAAGATTGAGGAGGCTACCAAGCCGAAGGACCTGGAGACAACCAGGATGAAGAGGGCCGGGAAGATCTTTAAGGACCCTCGACTAGGTGACCGCTTCCCGGAGTTCCTTCTTCAGGCAACGGAGCCAGATGAGGAAGGCCCCAGCCAAGTTCTGCGCACCAAGCAGAGGCCAGGTGCCTATTTTCAACCTGCTTGGGGGATCCGGGGCAAGGACTCAATTGTGGGTAGCACGGCCCTGTCCAAGGAATGGTCTAAGCATTCCATTTCCCCGGTGGATTATCAAGATTTTGTCCTTCAACAGGACTTGGAGGGGAATGAGCTGTTTGGAGCCCAAGCTCTGGCGACGGTACGTACTTTACTTATGCTTTTTACAATTCTCTTTTCTTTCTTTTTTAAACCTTTGCTGTTTTTCTCTTGCAGGCTAACGCCCATTTTCAAGGGGCAATTCACCAAGCCAAGGCTTGGAAGGTTGGCCTGGAAGATGCCAACAAGAAGTTGGAGGAGGCCAATCAAAAAATTGAGGCCCTTGAAGCTCAATTGGCCTCTTCCACTTCTGACCTGGAGACGGCCCGGGCTGAAAATGTCATCTTGAAGGCGCAGAAGGAAAAAGCCTTTGATGGCTGGATGGACACTCAAGAATTCAAAGACTTGATGGTGGAGCATGACGCCCTTCTTCATCCTGTTAGCTATAAGAAAGGCTGGGACGCTGCTGTGGAGGCCATCCAGGATGAGTTTCCCGAGGTCCTTGAGCAGTCGCCCTTTCCTTGCCCAGTGCGGGTTCCAGAGCTTGGAGGTGATACTGAAAAGCTTGCTGGCATGATCAAGGATGGAGAGGAGGAAGATTCCTCTGAGGAGGAATTCGAGCCTGTCGCTAAGAAGGCCAGGGTGGAAGAATCTCCCAAAGCAGCGCCTCAACAGCCATCATCTCCTGCTGAGGGAACTTCTACAGGGACTTCGGAGGGGACGACCGAGACGTCCGAAGAAACGACTGAAACTTCCGAAGAGACTTCAGATAGTGGTTCTGAGGAATCTCAGCCTTCCAAGGTCTAGCTTTTTGTATATCTTCTTTTTGAACTTTATTTATATCAGAACTTGTTACCCTTCGGGGTTATGTTTTATACATTGCTTTTCTTGCCTTTTTCTGTTTTAACTTTACAATCTTAATATGCATTTGAACCTTAAACATCCTTGGATTGAAATAATTTCAAGCTTTTTAATATGAAGTCTGGTTTTTCAAAACCTTACACAGCATGGGTTCGACCCTAATCAATAATAACTAGACATTGTAAATTCTACTAGAATATAAAATTCTACGCAAGCAAAGCTTCCAGGTGCTTTTAAACCTATTTGTCACAATGACAAGTGAGAATCGTACTTAGCCTATCTTACACGTAGTAAACCTTCAGGTTTTGTGCATGCCAGGTCCTCGGGACTTCAAAACCATCCATAGTTTCCAGCTTGTAGGTTCCTCTACCCTGAACGTTCTTGACTCTGTACGGCCCTTCCCAATTTGGGGCGAGCTTTCCTTTCTGTCCAATACCAGAAGCCTCTATTTTTCTCAAAACTAGATCACCTTGTTTAAAAAACCTCTCTTTAACCCTTAAGTTGTAGTAGAATGAAGCTTTTTTCTGATATTCTACTATCTTCGCATGTGCTTTATCTCGCACTTCATCGATTAAATCCAGGGCTAACTTCTGCCCTTCTTCATTTTCTTTTTCATCAAAAGCCTGAATCCTTGGAGAGGAATGTGATATCTCCACGGGAACTACTGCTTCTGCCCCATATGCCAACATGAAAGGAGTTGCATCTGTCGTGACTCTACAGGTAGTCCTATAGGCCCATAATATGGGAAGTATCTCATCCACCCAATTATTTCTTGACTTTTCGATCCTCTTCTTTAGTCCATCCAAGATTATCCGATTTGCTACCTCCGCTTGCCCATTGGCTTGCGGGTGAGCCACAGAGGTGAACCGTAACTCAATTTCATTTTCTTCGCAATACTTCTTGAATTCCTCGTTGTTGAATTGTGTTCCATTGTCAGTGACGAGGATACGGGGAATTCCATATCGGCACATAATGTTTTCCCACAGGAATTGTGCAACCTGCTTAGTTGTGATTTTGGCCAAAGGTTTGGCTTCGATCCACTTGGTGAAATAATCAATGGCTACAATCAGAAACTTCCTTTGTGCTGTGGCCATAGGAAAAGGCCCTAGAATATCCATCCCCCACATAGCAAAGGGAATAGGTGAGTTGATAGAGGTCAGCATCTCGGGGGGTTGTCTGGCGACTGGTGCATGCTTCTGACAGCGATCACACTTCTTTACATATTCTTTGGCATCAGCCATCATTTCTGGCCAATAGAAGCCTAAACGGGTTATCTTATGAGCCAAGGCCCTGCCCCCCAAGTGTTGCCCACAAATACCTCCATGCACTTCCTCAAGAGCTAAGCGTGCCTCATCGGGCCTGAGACACCTCAAGTAAGGAACCACGAAAGATCTTTTATATAAGATCCCATCTATCAAAGAGTACCTTAGTGCTCGAACAGTTAACTTCCGTGCCTCAATCGCATCGCTTGGCAACCAACCGGTCTGAATGTGAGCCTTGATGGGATCAATCCATGACGTTCCCAAGCCTACGGGAGCCACAAGCTTAACATCTATGCTTCGTGTCTTCAAAACACGGAAGTACACACTTCCTGAACTTTCTTCAATCTCAGATGAAGCAAACTTTGATAGCGCATCCGCTTTAGCATTTTCTTCCCTTGGAATGTGTTCAACATGGCATTCATTAAATTGGGTCATCACAGCCCTTACTAGGCGAACATACTTAGCCATCGTATCATCCCTTGCCTCAAATTCTCCCTTTACCTGGGATATGATCAACTTCGAGTCTCCACGGACCTTTAAATTTTTGACTCTAAGTGTCCCAGCTAGACCAAGGCCAGCAATCAGGGCTTCATACTCTGCCTCATTGTTTGTGGTTGGGAAGTCTAGTTTCATAGCATACTCAATTAAGAATCCATCAGGGCTTTGCAAAACCAACCCTGCTCCACTGGAATTTGTTTTTGATGCTCCATCAAAATAGAGAACCCAATATTCTTTCTCCTTGTCCCCATTGTCGACTCCCTTGTCTTGAGGTATGGTATCTTCCTGCCCCCCGACTTCTTGGTTGGGTATGGTACATTCCACCACGACGTCAGCTAGTGCCTGGGCTTTTATGGCCGTACGTGGCTTATACTTGAGATCGAACTCTCCCAACTGTATTGCCCACTTAATCAGTCTCCCACTTGCATTGGGACTGTGAATGATATTTCTCAGTGGCTGATTTGTTAGCACTTCAATTTGGTGAGCTTGAAAATAAGGACACAGCTTTCTTGAAGCCATTACCAAGGCTAAAGCGAATTTCTCAATGGCTGAATAATTCAACTCAGCACCATGCAAAATTTTGCTGACATAGTATACGGGTTTCTGGACTTTCAGTTCCTCCTTAACCAACACGGCGCTCAAGGCGCTCTCCGAAACAGCTAAGTACAAGAATAAAACTTCATTTAGAACCGGCTTGGCCAACAACGGGGCCTGGCCCATATACTTCTTTAACTCTTCAAATGCCTTCTGATTTTCCTCACTCCATACAAAGTCTTTGATGTTCTTTAGTGACTTGAAAAATGACAAGCACTTGTCTCCTGACTTGGAGATGAATCGTCCTAACGCAGCAACCCTTCCTGTGAGCTTCTGAACATCCTTGACAGTTTTGGGGGGTTCCATGTCCAGGATTGCCTTTATTTTATCGGGGTTTGCCTCAATTCCCCTCTTCGAGACCATCAATCCCAAGAATTTTCCAGATCCTACTCCGAAAGCACACTTCGTCGGATTCAACATCATCTTGTCGTACCTCAGGACCTCAAAAGCTTCCCTTAAATGGGCTATATGATCAGTCTTTACTAGACTCTTGACTAACATGTCATCAACATAGACTTCCATAGTCTTACCAATAAGATCCTTAAAAATTCTATTCACCAACCTTTGATAGGTGGCTCCTGCATTCTTGAGACCAAACGCCATAACAAGATAACAATAAACACCAAAGTCAGTGATAAATGATACCTTTGGAATGTCATCCTTATGCATTTTGATCTGGTTGTATCCGCTAAACTCATCCATGAAACTCAGCATCTCATGTCCAGCGGTGGCGTCAATCAAAGTATCAATTCTAGGCAGCGGAAAACAGTCTTTGGGGCATGCATCATTCAAATCGGTGAAGTCTATACACATCCTCCACTTTCCATTAGCCTTCTTCACCATTACAGGGTTTGCTAACCACTCCGGAAATTGAATCTCCTCAATGAAACCAGCCTCTAAGAGCTTTTCCACTTCCTGCTTTATAGCCTCTTGTCTTTCTGGGGCAAAATTTCTTTTCTTTTGTTTCACTGTCTTCCGGCTTGGATCTACGTTTAGCTTGTGAGTAATTAACTCCGGGTCTATGCCTGGCATATCAGCTGCTGACCATGCAAACACATCACTATTTTTTTGCAAAAATTTCACTAACTTCCCTCTAAGGGGCTCCTCTAACGTGGCTCCAATGAAAATCGTCCTCTCAGGATTCTCGGGGTCTAAAGGAACCGAGACCAATTCTTCTGCTGGCCTTCCTCTATTCTCATCATTTTCTCGAATATCCATATCTTCAATAGGATGAACCTGCCCCCCGACTCCATCTGCCCTCAAAGAGGCCACATAACAGCTTCTAGCCATTTTTTGATTTCCTCTTTCTTCTCCAATCCCGTTTCGGGTGGGAAACTTCATGACTGAATGGTAGGAAGAGGGGACTGCCTTGAAGGCATGTATCCCTGTTCTCCCCATGATAGCATTATAAGTTGAACTAGCCTTTACCACCACGAAATCCAGCATCTGCGTTGCTTGCCTTGGCTCTGTACCTATGGTGGTTGGCAATTTGATTATCCCTTCCACAGGACATTCTACTCCAGCAAATCCATATATCGGCATGTCGGTTGGTGTTAACTGAGAGTCGTTATACCCCATCCTTAGAAAGGTGTCGTGGAGCAAGATATCCACAGAAGCACCATTATCCACAAGGACCCTCTTAACCGGGCTATTTCCTATTATTGGTGTTATGACCAGCGGGTCGTCATGGGGAAACTTCACACCCTCTAGGTCGGAATCATCAAAAGCCAATGTTACTTCTGTCCTGGCCCTCTTCGGGGCTTCTCCAACAATATGCATAACCTCTCTAGTATATGCCTTTCTGGAATTTTTGGACAATCCAGCAGCAGTTGGACCTCCAAAGATCGTGTTTATCACAGGCCCTCGAGGTCTCGGCCCTCCATAAATGGTGTTTATAACTGGTCCTCTAGGCCGGGGGTTTCGCCCCTGATCGTCTTGGTCCCTCCTACGATCTTCAAAGTTCTTCCTTCCATTATTATTTCTGTCCCCTCCATCTCCAGTATACTTGTTCAATCTTCCTTTTCGAATCAAAAACTCAATTTCATCTTTCAATTGCCTACACTCATCGGTGTCATGGCCAACATCTTTGTGAAACCTGCAATACTTGCCCTTATCTAGCTTGGCGGGATCAGCCTTCAAGGGCTTAGGCCAGCGAATATCTCTGTCTTTCTCAATCTCCATCAAAATCTGACTTCTGGGAGCATTCAGCTTAGCGTATTCAGTGAACTTTTGCCCAGGTCCTCCCTTTTTGGGGATTGAATCAGGGTTTTGTTCGGTTCTAGGATATTTGTCCTTAGCGATATACTCCAAATCAGTTTTTCGTTTCTTGCCTCCAGTGGGCTCATTACTTACTACGGTCTTCCTCATACTTTTTTCAACCTTGATATACTTTCCTGCCCTCTCTTGGAGCTGCAACATGCTCTCAGGGGGTCGTTTGGCCAAAGACATCTTGAAAAACTCATCCCTAGTTCCTTGTTGCAGTGCTATCATGGCTACCTTATCATCAAGGTCTGGGACTTTTAAAGCCTCCTTTGTGAAACGATTCAGGTAATCTCTTAAGGATTCCTTAGCTCCCTGCACAAGACTCATAAGAGATGCTGAACTTTTCTCATGGACTCTTCCACTGATGAATTGCTTAATAAAAGCCTGACTTAATTCTCTGAATGATCCAATAGAATTTGGGGGTAGGCGACTGTACCATCTTTGAGCCATACCCGACAGGGTTTGAGGGAAGGCCCGACATTTTATAGCATCATTCACGGGTTGCAGCAGCAGTGCATTAGAGAATGTCCTAACATGATTAGCGGGGTCTCCCGTGCCATCATAGGCTTTGATAGTGGGCATCTTGAATTTCCTTGAGATATGGGCATTCATTATCTCTTATGTGAAGGGTGGAGTTGGATCATCAGGATCTCCAAGGGGAAGGAGATTGCTTGGATCAGTTCTTGGGACAGCAGCCCTTCTTCTTACCGGACCATCCAGGTCTATGATAGGAGGAGGATTTCTCCCCCTAGGAGGTATGTGGGGTCTGGTGGCTTGGTGAGCCTCCAAATCACGCCTCAGCCTTTGGATTTCAGCCTCATGAGCCCTGATCTTTTCCTGCACTTCTTGGGGATTCGCCCCTGGGGTGCTTTGGGGGCGTTGCCTTCCATCGGCCATTGGCTCTTTTCCAGGACGCCTCCTTCTCGGGGCCACTTCATCATCCGAAGATTCGGAGTCTCTCTCAGTGTATGGACCAGAAAATTCCCGATTCTCAGGGATAGGATCCAAACCTCGTATATAGGGGGGCGACCGCCCTCGTGCTTCGCTTCGCCCAGCATATCCACTTCCTCCAACCTCAGGGTGAAGGGGCATCCCATAAGGAGGGTTAGTAGTAACAATAGTTGAATATTCATACCCGACGGGTCGAGAATTCACAGGTATATGTATTTGTTGAACTTGAGGATTCGTACCTTGAATAGTCGGGGGAGTTGTCCCTTGTGGCTGAGGTTGAGTTGCCCCTGTCTGGGCTTCCCCCTGAGTAGATGCATAAGTTGAATGGGGAGGAACCTCCACGGTTGATGAAATCACCTGGGTTGTCTCTGATGGTGTTCCTTCCTCTAGAGCTCCAATTGTTCTCCGTGTTCTCGCCATGGTTGTTATTGCTTTCCCACAGACGGCGCCAAATGTTGTGGATAAAAAACTAAGGTTATTACTTGCTGTATTTAATACTAAGATTCGGGAGCTCAAGGCCTTTAATGGCTGCTCTCGTGTTTCGTGACTCAATCTGCCTTTACGAGATGCCTACGTATCTCTGTGAATTAGAGAATCAAGCCAAAAAACGTAGTTCTGATTTGTGGGGTGAGGCCCCTTATATAGATGTGGGAGTCCTTGAATTGGACTTGGTATAGGAGACTTGGTGGATAAACCTCTGAATTAGGATAGACTTAGGGGTCCTAGGTAGTAGGAAACTGATTCCTTATCCTTTTAGGTCCCCTTGAGGCTAATCTCCAAGGATTTATATCTTTATCGGGACTCTTTTCAACATCTGATTTGTCCCTTATTAATTAATTTCGTAATTAATTAATAATCAGGGCTTTTGGGCCTTTTTTATTCCATCAGGCCTGATCTGGTCCATCAGGCTTAACCTTTCTGGTCTGAGTATCATATATCTTTTTATTGGGCCTAGCAGCCCACAGTTTGTACAATTAATGCAGTATTTAATTATACAAACATAATTTATTTATCCTTATCACATATGTTCAGGTTTATTTCGGGTTTCAAGTTCGGATCAAGTTTGAATTGCGTTTCGTATTTTGGCTCGATATACTCGAAATCCAAATCCAAATTCAAAATTTTTCGAGGTTAAAAATCAATTTCATATCCAAATTCAAATCAAAAAATTTAGGTTTGGGTAAATCCAAAATTTTAAATTTCAGATCGGGTATCCATTGGATCATATTATTTTGTCATAAAAAATACTCTCTATGTTTGTAATAATCGTTTGACTTTTTTGCACGTAATTTTAAAAAGTTTGACTATATAGTTAATAAATTATTTTTTTAATGTTTTTTTGCAAATAAAATAATTAGTTTATAACTTTTATTCAAAAAAAAGATTTTGAAAACGATATTTTTTACTACATTGGTAAAACTTTTAAATGTACGTGTAAAAAAATAAAAGATACTATTTATTTTCTAAATAGGAGGTAATGAGTCATTTATTTGTACATGTAAATCAATACATTCAATTATTTGTAAATAAATATTTTAAAATTCTTTCATTAAAAATAATTGAATTTTTCATTTTTATAAATAACTTAAACGAACGCATTATAATGGGTGAAAATCAATTATTAGGGAAGAGTCGCATAAATTTTATATGAACTTGTTTTGGAATAGTTTTAAATCATAATATTAAATTTGTGTATAATTAATTCGTATCAGTTGTTTTTACAAGCTCTAGTTTTTCAATATTTTTAATATATTTTTTTGTCGTATTTGTAATATGAATTATATGTATGAATTATTTGTTAAATGAAATTTGTTTACATTGTAATTAATAAATATTGTTTATGGTACTAAATGTTATTGGTGAAATTCAAACTTGAGATGAATGTATAAATTAGTTGTAATTTTATTAATTAGCTAATGTTGTTGATGAGATTTAAATACGAGACTAATGTATATAATAATTTTACTACTAAATTTAATATTTTTTATCAATTTAATTTAAAATATCTGTTATTCCCAAGTAACTAACAATGAGATTTGTAATATCCGGGATATATCGTGTAATTATTTTTGATATTATTATGTGTGCCCAGTATCTATTCTGTGAGTTAATTGTTAAGTGTTATCTGTACTTGAATATTCAAAAATAATATTAATTGAGTATTTTAATTTTTATATGTCCAAAATAAAATATAGATAATTGTCATATCTTCCTAATTATTTTTATGTTGATTTATGGATTTATAAGAATCATATGAAATTTCTAAAATCTTTTTCCGGGTAATTAGAATCTATTTTATAAAAACAGGAACCAACCGACGTCAACCGTTGTTACGTTTTTGGAACCCGAAACTCTTCCGAGAACTCCTTCCTAACCTAATTGGAATATTCCGAGCATTTTTCATGTTTCGACTTTTTCGATCCGGCTTACGGTTTATCCTGCGCGGGTCCCGGCGCAACATTTTCGATACAATATTCGTTTCGGTAAATCAATAAAACCCATATTTTCGATAAACGGGAGCTTTTTATTAAACTATTCCAATTATCACTTCGTAATACGTGTAACCAGGCGCTGAGACCAAGACCGCAGTACAAATTGTACTGATTTGGATAATTATCCCGAAAACCAATACCGTTTGGATAAGTTTTTACAGATAAACGTACTGTTTTATATCCGGAATGATCCAACGGGATACAAATTTTCCGTAATTATAAATAGCCTTTTACCGTATTTTATTTCGTATAAAAATCATTTGCAGATAGTTAATTATATAATTTTCAGAGAAAAGCCCTAATTTCTTAAAACTGTTCTAAGAATCAAACAGCAAAACGAAGGCGTTTCCGATCTCTGTTTTTAAAGCTTGAGTAACCAAAACGAAGGATTTGAGGTGTTCTATCAGATTCTGAGCTTTATTTCACTGCAGAAATCAAGGTTATTTTTCTAAAAATTTATTTATTTTCGAATTTATTTTATTAAAAATATGAATTTTTGTTCGGATGATTGTTTGTATGATTTGATGATTGCATGTTGTAGAGCTTGTTTTCCTGATGATTTTCATATGTCATATGTCTGATTTGGAGTTCAATAACATGTTCAAATTTGAGTTTAATTTTCGAATTTCAAAATTAGGGTTTATAACCCGTATGAATGTTCTTAATTGAAATTTGGGGGTTTCTTATTCTGTGATAGATTGATGCTGTGTTATAGTGGGTTGTGTTCTCTGTGAAATTTGCAATATAGTCGTATAAGTTTCATGAACCAACGAGGTCTGTAGAGAAGAGAGTTGTGTTTTGAAGTTTTCCGATGTTCGCCGGAAACTGGAAAATTTCACGGCCAAATTCCGGCCAACTCAGGGATTGTTAGGTTGTTTTGATTGCATGGTTGTGTTCCCGGTAACCTGTAGATGTGATCTGTAGGTGTTGGTGGGGTGAGGACGTCGGGAACATGTTCTCCGGCCACTCCGATTTTTTTCCGGCGACTGGACTGCAAAATTGTAGTTTGGTCCCTGCAGTTTTGAAAACGATGTAGTTTGGTCCCTGTAGTTTCCAGACTTTGCAAAAAATTGGATTCCTGTTTTAAAAATGTTTAAAAATCATATTTCCTATTTATTTTTATTATAAAAATTTGTTTTTAATTTCTGAAAATTCTAAAAATTATTATTTTAATTCCGAAAATTATTTTTAATTCACAAATAAATCTGAATTAATTAGTTAATTAATTTCAGTTAATTTTTAATTGATTAATTAGTCAATTAATTCGAAAATTAATTGATTAATTGATTTAATTAATTATTAATTGATTTTAATTAGTTATTTAATTAGATTTAATTATTTAAAAATGATTTAAAAATTCTGAAAAATAGTTTCGAGCTTTAAAATATTATTCTAAATTATTTCCAAGGCTCGATAATTATTCTAAAATTATTTCGGAGCCAGAATGGGCCAACCGAACCCTGTTTATTAACCCGAAATTGATCCAACGACCCGTTTTAATTCCGAAAAATGTTTTAAAAATCATTTTAAATACCAGAAAGCCTATTTATGACCCGAGATTTCTTTATAAATAATATATCATTGATTACGTGATGTATTATGTGCTACATGTGACTTGTTAATTGACTATCGGTCTATATATTCGGTGTTTACTTGATTATCGCATAACTTTCAATCCGTTAATCGGATTTGGGTAAAACGAAGGGTAGATAGAAGTATGTGTTGAATAGAATCATGTGAGTTGATGATTGATAGATGCTTATGATATGTGAGCAGAAGAGGCAAGGCGTAGGAAAGGGAAACAGGTAGTTGAGGAGTAAGACGATTGTGATTGAAAGCAAGTGCAGGATAGTAAGCTAATATCAGGCAAGTGTTCTGAACTTTCTCGAGATATTATAATTCTTGATAGTCTTATTGACATTGCAAGTGCTTTGAAGCACGGAAACCTAAATTCTGATTTCAGTTATTGTTCTTGAGCTATGAACCATATTCTTTCTAAGCCATTGATTATTGTATACCCAAACACGAACCACAAATCTACGATACTACTCCACAAATACATACAAACTAAATACCAGACACTGAACTGAATTATTATATACTCAATCCATGATATCTTATGCTTTGAAAGACCAAATTCTTGAAACCCTGAAACGTTGTTTCCTTTGTTATCCAATTCTTTCATTACCCAGCATTCAAGCTTTGAAAGTACCTTGTTGATCCTTGCAAGGATTGAAACCCTTTCATTGTTAAACATTTATTATTGTTAATGATTTCGGTTATTGTTTATTATTGCATATTCTGTTATTATGTTAGAATTGGATTGTTTTTATAAAATTGTGGACCAGATTCGTGGTCAGACCATATAATGGTCAAGTTAGGCCAATGTGTGCCTTGGATCCAGTAGTTAGAGCAATGCTGTGTGCCTTGCTCGGGGTTAGTGCGTGACTGATCAGCAGCCTAACCTTGGTTTTAAATTAAAAGTATAATATCCAATTCTAAATCGTAATCCATTGTTCACTTGATATCATAACCATGTTCACCTGATGATCATTATTCTCAGTTTTGTCATTGTGACTTGCTGAGCTAGTTAGCTCATTTGTGCGATGTTGTTTATATTCTTTCCAGTTAAAAAGGAACCAGTTGGTAAAGAGGATCCCCAGTCCAGCGCGAGAGCTAGGGGTTCCGGTTGAGAAAGCTGAGCTAGTAGGCTTCTTTTGGAATAATTTAAGTTTGTAAAAGTTTGTAATAATGTTTAATACTCGGTTTGAATTTGAAATAGTTGGGATTTGAACGGTTTGTAATATATTAGTGTGTTTGGCTTGTGTGCATACTTTAACCTGTCGCGGTCCGTGGTGGTTGGTAAGTACGGTCATTGCATATATTATTATTATCTTTATTATTGTTATAAGCAGGTTATAATTAAGGTGTGTGTGTGGACCCCAAACTTCTGACCCGGGTTTGGAGGGCGCCACAAGATTTACAGAAGGGGGGTTGAATGTAAATTTCAAAACTTTTTCAAGTTTTGAGCAGTTTCAAAGGCTGAGTGTTTTGATGAACAGTTGTGTGTGAATTGCTTTGAGCATGTGTAGACAGATATATATTCAGGACACAAATGTAAAGAACACAAAAGTTTTAAAAACTTTTCTGGTGGATTTGTTATTCCACCAGAGATGTGTATTTCAGAAAATCTGTGATTCAAAGAATTGATCACAGCTGCGTCCTAGTACAAACTAGATGATTTTCTCTCTATATTTTTCTAAACAGCTCTGGAAAATTCATTTCTAATTACTAGCTACAACCTGGTTTATATATCACCAAGTTTACAAGTGAAGACAAAGATAAAATACAATTTTAAAATAGTTCTTCACATGTTTCTTCTTCATTTCTCTATCAATGCAATCTAGGATAATCTGTGAATCTTTGAATACTTCCTTGTTTGCACCAGAATGGAAATGCTGCATTTTCTTGATTCCTCCAAGAGGCTACCACATTCCAATTGTCTCTGTTAACCCATGTGCCTCTGTCAGCTTATGAATTGTCACTGTCAACTGCTATTGAATTGAGCATCCGTTGAAGTTTTCATCTGTTGGTGTATTAGCAGTTGAAGCTTTATCCATTGATGCATTCATCCGTTGATGGATGTTATCCGTTGAAGCTTTAGAGACATCCGTTGAAGCTTTGTTTCTCATCCGTTGAAGGCCTTTAATTTATCAGTTGATACTACTTCATTTATATAAACTTACAAGGCATGAAATTTTTTACAATTAGCCCTCCTATTTGCATATCCACTAGTAGTCAACATGACTTATAATTTCCCACAACTTCTAAGAATTATAACTTAAATACAGAAACTGAAATGTGCTACAATACTAAACTTATTTCTAAGTAAAGCTACTCCATCAACGGATAGCCAGAGTGGTCTTATCCGTTGAGGCTACAAACACTAGATTTTACTTAAGTGTTTTGCTTAACTTATCATCAAACTAATACACATATTCCTAACAATATCTAACAATTGTAATTGAAAAATGTTAATCAAAATGGAGCAATAACCATGTTTATGCCACTTAGACATAACAACATTTTCTTGTTAAAGGTCATTTGATACGTTCTTAGATATAAAGTAGTAGAACTCGTGGATAATAGATTAACATAATGCATGATTGTAAATCGAGAACATTCTTCTGTAGCTCTCTCTCTCAATTTAGCTTTACTTCATCTTGTATATACAATTGTGAGATATAAGGACATATGGTGTGCATTTATATATTATTTTTTATTTTAAATCTTGATATGAGATTATCATTTTTAAAATGATATTTCTCTCTAAGTGTTTTTTTTTTGAATAAAGCAGCTTGCATTCTTAAGAAACATCAGACAAAATAGCCTTCAACAACAGACCTGAAGGAGACATAACAATATAAGGACAATTTAGAGAACAAGGTAAAGATGCTACTAAGTGAGCAACCTTGTTCGCTTGTCTTTAAATAAACGAGATGGAAAAGCCTGTAAAAGAATCAAGAATACTACGACAAGTTTCCAACACATGGCCAACCTCCAACAAATTCTCGTGAGAGCACTGGAGAGCACGAACATTAACTAGAGAATCCGATTCGATGAAAACTGAAGTATAGTGAAGAGAGGATAGCCAAGACAGACCTGCATGAATGGCTACAACCTCTGCTTCAAACACCGTAGAAACTATCGGATATGACAAAGATTTAGCAGCTACAAAAGCACCGTCATGATCACTAATCACCAACCCTACAGAGAAAGAAGAAGCTCCAACTCGAAATGTTTCATCCACATTGAGTTTAAATGACCCAACATCTGGCTTCTTCCGTCGGATAGAGTATTGAGAACTCGACTTATGGAGCTGGTTTAACCGAGGAGCTCGAGAATCTTTAGCACGTTTCCAATCTGCAATACATTTGGCGCTCCAATCCATTGCCAGAGATGTTGTAACTAACTTATTTTTCCACACCTTCTTATTCTGGAAAAACCAGATGCCCCATAACACCTTGACAACAGTACTAATCTGAGCCATATCCATTGACGAGAGTCGAGCAAGAAGCCAAGATGGGATAGATTCATCGACCCCTGCATCGACAGATAACCCTGCATAGTGCCAGCAACTCATAGCAAAAGAACATAACATAAAGAGATGGAGTAAGTCTTCATTCCCCCTATCACACATAGGACACACAGGAGATAAAGCCACCCCTTTTACAATTAATCTCGACTTCACCGGAATATTATCTCTGCATAATCGCCATAAAAACACCTTGATTTTACGAGGGAGATCAAGTTTCCATAGTTTACTCCAACCCTGCGATTGAACCACATTACCACTGCCAATATTTCGACCATGCCATAATTAATACCCAGTTTTAACTGAATATTTTCCATTCGTAGTCCTTGTCCACGCCAAACGATCATCCACAGCACTAGCAGGAATTCGAGTTGCCAAAATCAAATCAGCATCCACATTAGAGAAAATCTCCATGACTTTTCTAGTGTCCCATTCTCTAGCATTCTCTTGAAATAATTGAGACACAACAGAGGTGTTATCAGCATACTCTCTAGACTGATCGACTTTAAAACCAACCTTCCCAGCTAGCCACGGATCTTGAAAACATTTGATAGTTTTCCCATCCCCAAGAATCCATCTATAACCCTGCATAACTTCGTTCTTTGCCTTGACAATGCCTTGCCAGATAAAACTAGAACCAGGACGCACAATAGCTTGGAGAATATGCGTGTTGGAGAAATACCTTGCCTTGTAAAATCGCGACACAAGAGAATTAGGCTTGTAAATGAAATTCCATACGTGCTTGGCCATGAGAGCAATGTTGTAACCATACAGATTCCTGAAAGCGATACCCCCTGACACTTGGACATACTCATACCATCCCAACCAACCCGGTGAATTCTTTTCCTGTCCGCAAAACCTGATTGCCACCAGTACTTATTCATCATCATTTCCATCTGCTTACACATCATTTCAGGAAGAAGAAAAGAGGACATACAATATGAAGGAATAATTGTTGCAACATTCTTGATAAGGACAGACTTCCCTGCACGCGATTTTTTTTTAGCTTTCCAGCCTTGGAGTCTCTTCCATAACCTGTCTTTCACAAACCCAAACACACGTTTCTTTGATCTCCCAACCAGAGAGGGTAAACCCAGGTACATACTATTCTGAAGATCATTATGAACCCCCAAAATATTTGAAATCAGCCCTCGTTTTTCTTGTTTGACATTTGAACTGAAGAAAATTCCCGATTTTTGATAGTTGATGGATTAACCCGAAACTACAGCATACTCATCCAGAATTCGTTTGACTGTCTCTGCTTCAACTTGATTTACCCGGAAAAACAAAAACGAGTCATCGACGAATAAAAAGTGGGATATTACAGGGCCTGTACGAGTCACCTTGACACCATGAATATCCTCTCTATCAACAACATTTGTCAAAGAGATTGATAATCCCTCAACACAAAATAGAAATAGGTAGGGAGAAAGAGGGTCTCCTTGCCTTATTCCTCTCGACGGAATAATTGGACCAATAGTGCTACTATTAAAGCAAACATCATAAGATACTGTCTTGACACACATGAGCATCCACTTTATCCATTGGTCACAAGCACCCATAACTTGCAGACGACGCCTTAAATAGTTCCAATCAACTCTATCGTAGGCCTTCGAAATATCGAGCTTAAGCGCCACATCTCCTTCCCCACCCCCAACTGCTTTCTTCGTGTGATGAATGAGCTCAAATGCTATGAGCACATTATCATTTATACTTCTGTGAGGAACAAAAGCGGCTTGGTTTTCGGAAATAATATGTGGCAAAATTCTCTTCAACCTGTTGGCTAGCACTTTTGATAAAATCTTATAAAGCACATTACAGAGAGGAAACGAAAATAAGGCTTTTGTAACCACGTGTTTTCAAACCGAAAACGAAATTGTTTTTTAAAAAAAGCCACACTATACAGATCAAGAAGCAAATGATCATGATCAGACACCGGCACTGGAACCACCTGTAACTTGCAGAGAGGAAACGCAAGCAACCAATCTCGAGTTGCGAAAGCTCTATCTAAACGCTCTTTAACCCATTCCAGGGTACTTTGAGATTTCTCCCAGGTATAGTCACCTCCCTGTAAATCCAATTCAACCAGCAAAGAATCGTCCAAAGCATCTTTAAAACCAGACAATAAAGAAGTAGCTTGAGGAACACCCCCCCATTTGTCTTGCGGATACAACATATCGTTGAAATCACCAATAATATGCCAAGGAAGCCGAGTCATACTAGCCAACTTACGAATAAGCTCCCAAGAATCCTTTCTACGAGCCCTCTCCGGGAACCCGTAAAAACACGACAAGGACCAACTAGCAGCCCCATTATTCAGAAAATTTACATTAATATGGTTACGAGAGAAGCTAGTAACCTCACACTTAACATTGTGTCTCCAAAAAATTGCTAAACCACCGCTACGACCTACTCTATCAACTGAAAAACAAGAAGCAAAACCATGTTTGATACGCAGCTCCTCAATTTTATTTGCAAACGAGATAGTCTCCGAAAGGAAAAGAAACTCAGGCTTATGTGACCTGATGAGATCTCCAAGGACTCGAACTGTGCGAGAGGATCCCACCCCTCGACATTTTCAACTAAGAAAAATCATTGGGCCTGGCTCGCTTGCCAAGCAAGCTGAGCCCAAGCGAGCCAAATCAGAACCAGATGAAACTGGACAATCAACTTTAGAAAGCCCAATAACAGAAGTAACCCTATTCTCAATATCCATTAACATAGAATTTTCTGGCCCACGTATCCTTTTATTACTGTCCTCCATATTTAGCCCAATTAATTCCTCCTCAGTAGGCCCAGTAATTCTATCATGTACCGCCAAAGAGTTCTCCCCAACAGATTTAAAAACAAATCCCTGACTATTAGCTTTATCAGATAACTCAATACTTAAATCCCGCCCATACACACCGGTACATCCCACTAGAATAAAAGAATCCCTCGGAACATGCTGATTGACATGAAATTTTCCTTGACTCCCGTCCCAATCTGTATCCCTATCATCACGGAGAAAACGGCTTCGTTCTTGCCCCAACGATCTCCTGGTCGGAGCTCGTAACCATGCCCCCCATTCACGAGGACAATATTTGTTCAACGATGCTGATTTTCTGTCGCAGAACCTTTCAGTGTGTGTCACCACGTCACAAACAAAACAGAAGTCGCCAAGTCTTTCATACTTACATTGGACAATGCATTCCGACATATTCTTCCTGCAAATCTTTTTCTTACGTTTTAGAGGCTGCCTTATATCAACATTGATCTTCAGACGCATGCAGTCACGCCATATACTAGAGTTATTATTAGGATCATATGAGATAAATGTACCAAAGAAATTGCCTAACTGTTTCCCCGCTGCTTTAGTCATCAACCCTGAAGGAACACCAAATAACTGAATCCAGAATTGTAAATGGATTAATGGAACTTCCAGTGGATCTTCACCATAACCAATTTTACTAGTGATAAGCATCGCACCATCGAAACTCCAAGGCCCTCCATTTGTGACCCATTCCAAATCATCCAACTGATAAAGTTGGAAAAGAAACACACCTGGCTTCAACTTCTTAATATTAATCCCCTTTGCAGGTCGCCATATATCCGCCATTTTGGACTTCATAGCTCGAACATTCAGATTCTTATCAGTCAAAAAATGACCTACCAGACAAGTTTCAAACTTGTTCGATATGTCCTCGTCCTCCTCCTCAAACACAAGTTCCGTATTCTGCTCATCGTCAATCCCCATTTCTGCTAACCTATCGTTGATATCCTCTACTTTCGCCATTAAAAAGACAACACTCTCACACTTCGAAAAGGGAGAGAAAAACAAAAGCTCTCACTTCATAGGAGAAAAACCGTCTTCTTCTAGTGATATATTCCCAGACTATTTAAGAATTAATAAGTATTTGTTAAGATTTACTTCATCTTATACATTTAATTGTGAGATATAATCACAGATTATGCACAGTTTTAAATGAAAGGATATATTGTTTATTTATGATTTGATATTTAGATACAAAATTTCCATTCCCAACAAAATGAACCAAAAAATGTGAAAATCAAACAAAATGAACCAAAATTTGTGAAAATTAAACAAAAAATTGTATTGTATTCCGTTTATTACAATTATCACAATTTTATATTAATATTTAACCACTTCCGGTCACTCGAAAACCCACACACAAGTCATCAACCGGTCCCGACACATGAAAAGTAGATCACGCGCATCCTCTTATGGTGCATTGATTAATTAATTATTACTAGGTTAAAACCCGTGCGATGCACGGATCTCACAGATTTTTTTTAATATTATATAATTTTTTTAAAAAAAATTGAATTCAATTCCTAATTTTGTTCATTTAAAACTCTATATGATATGAATTCATAATAATTATATCAGTAGACTTGTATATTCATAACTTTTTAGAACATTTAAACTTATTTAAAGTGATAGCATTGGTAAGGGGGAAATATTATTATAACGAAATTATTATTTTATTGAGGGTAAAAATATAATATCTCCATTATGTCGGGACCTTAAAAAAATATTATTTTTAGCATGATGATTACTTAATTGATTAACTATAATTCTATAAAAGATATTTGAAAGAGACAATATTACTGATTGAACAATATAATTTTATTGATAATTCTATATGTATTTTAAAAAAAATAATATTTATGTTTAAATTAAAATTTGAATTTTTAGTTCACATCAATAGGATACGAATTATACTTATTCTAATATTAATTTGATTTATCTCAGATCAGTGGTTTACATTATTTTATTTTAACCCGATACCCAATACACCGACCAAATCAAACTAATTATTTTTAGTTTAATTTTAATTTTTTTAGAGTCTAGATCAATAAGATAATTTTATTTTAGACTGAATAATTAGTATATATAATTTTATTTTTGTTAGTCGAATTATATCTTTATTTTAGTTTTGTGTTAGTCTGCATCAATTATATAATGTATTTTTTTATCCTAGATAAATAAAATATATTAATTAATTTATCCAAGTTCATTATATAATTTTTTTTGGAGGATTGCTAATATTATTATTTTATCTTAACCTGATTCACATGATATATCAACTAAATCTTAATAATTATATTTAGTTTGCTTAAATTTAATTTAGCCTGAAGTAACAAATTAGAATAATATAGAAGTCGATATGAATTACAATATGAATTGGTAGAATAAGTTGAATTTAATATAAATTATAATGATATAGAGTTTGATATAAAATAGAATTGAAATTGGTAAAGTAATAGATGAAGTTGTCTACAAGATCAATTATAATTAGAATTGTTCGACCCAATAATTATAATTTAAATAATTAAGTAAGAGTAATTAAGTAATTTCAGCAAGTACCGACCAACCGACTACCAAATTTTTAATATTTCGTCTATTATAATATAATATAGATGAGAATATTAGTATAACAAGGACTCGAATCTGAGTCATTTATCGGTCCGAACTCTGATACGATGTTACATAATTAGTGGGCATACGAGCAATACCAATTGGTGTACAAATTCAAGTTTGCATCACGGTTTCCAAGACACTCAAAGCATGTTTGAGTGTGTGTAGTACACGTACACCTACTTCAGAGTTCAGACAGAGTCCTCTTCTCACGCATAAGGCAGTGTTTGTTTTGTAAGAGTTTATTATACTTGATACTGACGAGGCAGTCTTATACATGTTTTTTTTTTAAATTTATTGATTATTAGAACCGGAGAAGAACTGGTGAACTTAATTCTGAGTTCTGCTAATCACTATGAACATTTGCATCTTCCAACAATTTGGTCCCATTATTTGCTGGCAATTTATGTCGTTCGTATACTTTTCGTATCGTGTACTTTCGTGTTTTGTGTAGTGAAGAACAAACACATATCCGACCCGTTTAGCATTCGTGTACTTAAGGGTAAACACATATCCGTAACTCATCGTTTCGTGTATAAAAATAAATAAATAAATAATTTAATAAATATATAAAATATTATATAGTTTGATATAATTTTACATATAAATATTTATATATATATTACAAATATATATATTTACATATAATTGTATATTTTTGGATATAACTTTATAAATATACATGAATTTTATGTATATATACATATAATATTATAGTAATATGTATATTTATATAAATGAATATACAAATATTAAAAAAATTATTAAAAAATTTATTATTTCGTGTACTTTCGTGTCGTGTCGTGTATCTAAGGGTAAACACATATCCGTACCCGTTTAGATTTCGTGTTCTTTTGTGTCGTGTACTTTCGTGTTCGTGTACCAAAAAGCTGAACACATATCCATTTATATCGTGTCGTTCTCGTGTCGTTTTATCATGTTGTATACCAAATTGCCAGCTCTACATAGTATGACTGCATTAACATATTCTTTTGATCTCATGTTCTATTTTGAATGACTCAGGGATTTCTACTAATATCAAGGAATTCATCTTTCTACTCAAAGTTTTTGACCAAGTGGCTGTCACTGCAATTGTCAACAATATATTCTTCCGGTCTTCATCGTTTCTAGAGTTATGCTTGAGGCAAGTAAATAGAAAGGAAGGATGGATAAATATTGTGCATTCCAAAAATTTACCTACGAGAAGTTAACTTGTATAACATCTAAAAGCAGGTATGGAAAAATAAATCAGTACAAGTACTATCTGCATTCTGTTTTTTAAAGTTACAGAGGACAAAAAAATTAACATCTCCGTGTAAGAAAATAAATGCACTCGGTTCAATTGCAAATCTACTTTCTTTTGTGGACCTTTTTAGTCCAAAATTCAAGGTGGAAATCATTTGATGTAATTCCGTTCCATTTTTTATATTTTCTTTTATATGTTTTGTTTATGTTTTATTCGAACAAAATTAAAAGCTGATTCTATACATTAATTGACCTCTTGTTCAAATTTCATTCTTAATATGTAGGCATCACTTCTCATAAGGAAATGCTCCATCAGCCATTTAACTTTTGGAGTTGAGACGGGAATCAACATTTGGCTGGTTCAGACATTCGGGGTTGTTTCGTACGTCCCTTCAAATCAGAAGTTATAATGATGAAGTATGTAATGGTAATATGTTTTTATGCAATCATGTCCCTTGCCTTAATAGTTATGTTCTCACTGTTGAACACGTGAGTTAGGATTTAGTTATCCCTTAAGTGGGTGTATTGCATAAATTTTAGACCTTGAATTGTAGACTTAACAACTATGTGAATATATTGAAATAATTACGACACAGATGGACGAGTTTGTTAAAACACTTCAGAGTTTGGTAAACCCTTTTAGTCGGTGGATTGCATTAGTCTTGTAGCTTGAATTGCTCGGAGATCCATACAGAAACCCCCTTGAAGATAGGATATTAATATTCCACTGTAAGTGACAAGCACACGTTATTTTTAAGTAAAAGGTGAAACAATAGTTTGCTTTGTGCTCATCACATGGTCACATGGTTGCGTTCAATTAGTAGAAATCCGGACAGCTCTTTGATATGTGATGTTGATAATGTTGTTTACCTTATTCATGCAATGTGGAATTTCTTTTGAATTCCCAAAAAAATGAATAACCATATGGAACTTGGTAATTCTAAGAGGGGCTTGTATAATTCTGTATATAGACGTGGGTTATGTGGATTGGCGATTCTAGAGTTTTTTGTAGCAAGGTGAAATTATGTGCAGGATGTACTGATTGTACGCTTGAGAATTATTCGCTGCTAGCTTTCTTTGTGTAATCTGTTAGCTTGTGACAAGCTGTAGTTCAACCTAATGCGTATACTGTCACTGTAGTAAAGGATCGTGACAGAGCCTTAAGTGCCTCTAATCTGCCCGTACTTTTTCCTTGTGCAAGTACCTGTTCATATTGCAGCCTATAACCTGTTAAGCAAAACTCTGCTTTACATAATTGATTTGAATAAAAATGATTAATAATGTATATTTGATTCAATGCAGCAGCAAGGAAGCAATTTGTTACGTGTACAAAAGTTTAAAGAACGCTATTAACGGTGAAAAACATAAGTGGGCATGAATCTGGTAAGGGCGCAAAGTTAGCTAAATTGAAAAAGTTTTGTTGTGTACAGTGACACTTCTTAAGATACTATTTAACCTCCATCAGTGTTCAACTTGTTGGAGTTGATAACGAAAACAAGGATCGTGTTGATTGCTAAAGATTTATCTCATTGGATCCAATAGCAGCTTAATTAGATAGGCATTTTACTTTTGATTTATCTCGAAACTTAAATTCACAAGCATATCGTATCCGAGCCGGCTTAAGAATCCAGGAAGGAAACCTCAATTTGTGCAACTAGAAACCTTTTGATCTCTTAATTGTCGGTCGTACATTTAAAAGAAGGTGACTTCGTGGCTAGGTTCAAGAGGTCATGATATAAAAGGCTTAGTGCATGTTTCTAGATTTCACTTATAGATATGGTCCATTTAATATCTTGAATTTGAGAATTAAAATTCTAATTCTGCACCATTTAGTCGATATGTCAAAAATAAAGGACTAAACTAGTAACTGGCATATTGTGCGGTTAAGAATGGGCGAGTGCATACATAATTACTCTATAGAAGTTAGGAGGATGTGTGAGTGCATGCAGGTGCGTAGTAACTTTATAAGTATAGGCCATTGGTCAGAAGTAGTTAAAATTAGTTGTTACTATTAATATAAGTTATAACTAGTAAAGTAGTAATAGGTATTATATTAAGAGTGATTGTATTTTATTTGTATTCATCAGTTTTATTGAATAAATTAAAAATAGTGGACTCTAATGGCCATTCAATCAGTAAGGAAATCTTGAAGTACGTTTTTTTTCTGGTTGGTTGTATCTTAGCTAATATTTTACAGTTAACCGATATTTTTCCTATGTATTGTGATTGTAATTTTTTTCTAATTTTATGTAATAATTTTAAAAAATATATTCGGGGATCTTGGACTCGTAGTAGGTTTCCTCCAGCCCTGATTTCATGGCTAGATTTTGAACGGAAAGAGTTTTGTAACAAAACTATGGTCCATTTCCTAGTTTGATTGGCAAAAAAATTTGGACCATTTCTCGATTTGTGCGTGTCATCCTTGCGCAGGGGCCATGCTAATCTTCTCTGTATCGTTCCAATTTTATCGGATGTCACCGAACGGAAAATGTGTATAATTAAACTGTCATTATATAAAGAATAAGTTAACACTATTCTTGGCCAATGTGGGAGGTTTTTAAAAGAAATCAAGTGTATGCCAACATGAAGGCTTTGAATCTATAATTGTGCTCATGCAATGCTTGATGCATTAGGTGTTATGGATAACAAAGCTGCGCGAACATTGCGTTCATATGGGATTGTTATGGCTTAAAGTTTTAGCAGACTGTTCTTTAAATTCTAAGCTAGTCACTGGTTAATTTCCGTTTCCTGCTTATAATTTTTTCTTGTTTGATGTTGTGCTTAAACTTTTCGTTTTGTTGTGCTCGTCTTTTAGTACAATTTATTCATGACATCGTACAATTCATATAGATCAGTGACTGGTTGACGTAAAAGGAGCATTTATTAGGTTACTGCAATTGATTCAGTAGGGATAAAATTATCAAAAGTGACGGCATCATTTTTTTTCCTTTATAGTGTTGAAAAGCTGTAGTAAACCAAGGACAGAAGTGCAATTTCTAGAATCAAATGGTCTCTATATCGTACTGCCTGAAGTTAGTCTGCACTTGTGTTGCAGGACATTCACTGCAAGCTGAAGCTGAAACATTCTCAGGTATCCCATAAAAAATAAATGTTGGTATTATGCAACCTTTTTTATGATTCTCATTTCTTGTGGCCTATTTCTTGTTTCTTGCTCTTTCGTTTTCCTTATTGGGAAGACTAAAAATTAGCTAGTTTCTTAGATATTGTATTCATGCTAGAAGCCTTTTCTTAAACTTTTTTTTATGTCCAGTTTACTTGTAGAATATGATGAGAAGTTAATATTTTGGGGGTTATGAGGAGGAAATTTAGATTATTATCAGTTTGGAGGGACTAATGTATTGCTAATAAATAACTTAGGCATCTTGCCTTGTATGCACAACACTGAGTTCAGGATTTAAAGCAAGAAACTGAGATCACACAACATAGAAGTGTGCGGCTCATTCCCCGTCAATAGTTTGAGATCGCCAAAACAGATGGCACAATTTTGAAGTGCCTGTTTAATTCCCTTTCTGGTGCATTCATGAGAGACAACCAACATAAGCTCCAACCTTTTTAGACCACATCAACTGTGAGCTTAAGTTGAGTACGTTGCTAAATCCAGTGAAAAGGCAGGGAAAGAAACATAACAATGATGATGCACATCAGGCTGAAAAAATGACAACACATGCTCACCAGCAACCAGCATTTTAAAAAAAATAACAAAAGATGGTTGTTGGGTTGAGTGGCTCATCAGGTGCTAATGGACTTGCCAAGAACATGCATGTTATCCTTCCACCGACAGGAGAGGGAAGTTATCGCTGCTCAGTGGAACCTGCCTAGCGCAGTGCCTTCCCCTTTAGTGACCATGAGGTCCAGGCCTTCGCCCAAGACCCATGGTACAACTCCATACTTGAAATGGGCATGCTTGTGAATTACTCAGCAGAGACCGACCTTCTGAACCATGCCAATCTTCAACCATCTCAAATCTCTCACATGAGTTACAGGCCCCCGCTACAAGGCCCAGATGTTGTAGGTGCTGAATCTCCTTTAATATAATGAACCATTTATGCTTTTCTTGAAACGATGTGGGTCTTCTTGTGTTTCTTACCTTTGAAATAACTTAGAATACATTCGTTTTTAAGTAGTTCACTGTTATCGTAAATTATTAATAGAGTAATTTTAGAAAACGATAGAATTGAAAATGAGGTACACTTGATCTTCACAATCTTCACAAAATGCTAAGATATCCTAAACATGTGATGCGAAGTTAGTTCATATTCAATGGTGATGGATGAGCTCCAAATGCGTAGGATATTTAAGTCTGTCCGCATGAATTATGAGATGTTTGCATATTACGTTTTTTTAATCTCTTTTTCAACGGTAAAAAGTTAAGACTGCAGAGTGCAGAATATTGAACCACATGAACTCCTCTCTTTAAAGGGTGAGATGTTTAGATAAAGAATCTTTTCTACTCTCTCTACATGAACTGCTTAGAAATTTTTGTCACCACTTGAATGTGCAGACCTGGTTTTGCTCACCTCCTTAATTGACGTTACTTTGGTTTGATTTAAAATATGTTTCATCCGTCCCTCCTAGAGGAA
This sequence comes from Apium graveolens, assembly GCF_009905375.1. Taxonomy (NCBI): domain Eukaryota; kingdom Viridiplantae; phylum Streptophyta; class Magnoliopsida; order Apiales; family Apiaceae; genus Apium; species Apium graveolens. The sequence goes on along the minus strand of NW_027417638.1, from coordinate 80,167 downwards.
GACTGCTAAAAAAATATATTTAAGTTAAGAGTTGTGTTGCTTTACCTGTGGTTCGAGGGAGACAACGTCTGCCACATTGCTTACAACCTTCAGGCTGCTTATGAACAGTTTTCCCTTTCCTGGGTTTGAACAATAATCCATCCAATGACCTCGTCCACTTTTTTTTGAATACATAATTTGACGAAACCTTGTATTCATTTATTTCATGCATTCTAATCAGGCATTATAGATAAATGAATAGAAGGAAGGAGTATGAAGACAAATTTAAAGAGAGTAAGGGACAAAACCAGGATAACATTTAACACAACACAAACTTTAAAACTATATTGGCAGGGGCTGCGCGAACGCAAGCCACCCCTAACACAAATTATGATGTAGACTCCACCACTTGGGTAGATCTTAGACGAGCACCCCTCCTAAGTGCAATGGAGGTCACTAATCTAGGCCATAAGCCTTCCTGATCGCTCATTGACCCCATCCAGGTAAGTATGTTACAAGGTTGGAAGTATGTCCATACTTATATCCAGGTGGTAGTGTTTGCTTTAGTATGTTATCGATGTGGGAATGTAGTGATCACTACTAAGAACACAAAAGCTATTAAGGTCTTTACAATAATCCTAGTGAGATCCGTTTCTCCTCTAGTTATGAATGTCACAAAAAAATGTAGTTACAAATGAGTAATACTCGGTAAAATTCTAAAAAAATGTGTTCTCGTAAAATATTTTAAAAAAATACTCCCTCCGTCCCAATTTATCTGTCTTGTTTGACTTTTTACGGTCAAATTGACCCAACTTTGACTGAAAGTTTCACATAGTGGATTATCGAAAGTATTTATAAAAATTATATCATTTGAAAGTATATTTAATGTACTTTAATATGTATTTTTCAGTTTTTCAAAATAATAAAAAAATAAGTTTTTATTTACGGTCAAAATTCATTCAATTTGACCATCAAAAGTCAAACAAGAGGTAGTAATTAATATTAACAAGGGTGACCCATTTGATATTTTACTGGCTACAAACACCTTCAATTCTTTCTTACAATTTCTACAAGCCTGGGGCAAATTTATAATGAACTACTCATTATCTAATGCAGTTTTTATAATTCTGATCTTAGATTGTAGGAAGGCAACGAAAAGAAAGGCCCCTTCAAAAATAGGCATACTATAAGTGACGAGCACAGGGTATTCTTTAGTAAAAAGCGAAGGAATAGTTTGCTTTATTTAGAGGTGTGCTAGACAATGTTTCAAAATATTTTTGATGTGGGTTACCATACGAACACTTGCCCTTCGCAGTATATTGTCTTTTGGTGCTATTTAAATATAAAAAGAGTTTAGTAAAAGTCGAAAGAATAGTTTGCTATGTGCTCATCACATGGATGTGCTTAATTAGAAGGAATCCGGTCAGCTCTTTGATATGTGATGTTGGCGACTTCTCAAGTACCGCGCAACAATAGTCAATAGCTAATTTACTCGGCTATTATAAAGAAATTGGGGCCAGGAAACCTATAACATCTATTTTATAAAAAGATGAAATGCATTACACTGTAGTTTAGTAACGTATGCAGCTTGTTTGTTTTTGTGCCGACAGGCTATGGTTGATGTCTCCCCGAGAGGTTCAATGCACATGGAGAAATGATCAGGCATGCTTCGAATTGTGCTTGCTGTTTTGACCATCTTGGTTAAATGTTCTAGTGATTTTAAATGTTGTAATGCAGTCCATTAGTTCTCCAATAAACTATTCTATATTTGTCGTATTTAGGTGCGGTTTGAGCTCATTTTCTTTGCTCTAAATCCTGACTTAGCGTTGTGGCTCCTTGGAAGGAATGGGACATACGGGGCAGAGGAGATGCTGTAGAATATGCTTAGAAACGTAATCCATTTATAGCAATTATTCTTTATCGCAGAGACGGGAACCTGTGGCCTCAGTCCTGAGGTAATTCTGACAGTTGTATTATGCCTCATTTAGTTTTGGGATGATGAAACCTTTAATGAGTGCTAGATGTAGTGAAGAAAATGAAGCAATTATTCTTCAAATGACTGATAAATGAGCAATATACATTTGTTAAACGGTCATTAATTAATAGCAGTTCTTGAATTATCCAATATGTAGACGATAAGTCATGTTAGAACTCTCATACATGAACCATGTTGGGGCCGAGTTAAAAATCTGGTCAACTTTTATTGTTAGAGGAGCCATTCCTTATATTGGTATGGTGACAAGGGGATTTAAAGATACAATGTACTTGTCAATCTGTTGCAGGGCTGTTGTTACTTGGCATATAGTTATTTCAATCTCTTATAATTCTTTTTATCATGTTCAGAAACTTCCGTTGAATGTTTAATATCTTTCTTAGAACATATACTCATTTATAAGGTAGTCATTTTTGTCAAAAAAATTAACATAATGTAACTCTGTAAACTTGCAGAGTTACAGGAGCATTCATATTGTCTGATGAATAGATTCGCGTTGGCATAGCACATAACAGGACTTTCAATTGAACAACTCATCGTCTAACTAAGAACGTGCATGTTGATTGTCCTGATATCTTGCGAGATAATCCATGTCTTTGGTACCAAAGAAGGTCATGCAAATTTATCATATCTCCTTTCTTGATTTTTTTTTTCTTCCTCTCAGGTGGATCAACCTCCCCTGCATCTGATTCATCTGACTCTGAAGATAGTCTCAACATATAACTGCAAGTCGAGAGACAGGAACCTACAAGTTAGATTCAAGGTTTAAGTTAAGAACATAAAGTAGTCGTAGAATCATGTACTTTGTGACTTACGTTTGGATTCTTTGTTTTGAATCATATATAAAACATGCGCCAATGATGTTGATACAACTTACCTCATTTACAAAGCAGTTTAGCTATCCTAGATACAAAGCAGTTGACTTGCATAAATATAAATTACCGTCGCATGCTTCATTAAGAAACCGATAACAGTAAAGTTATTATCGCATACTTCATTAATAAACCAATAACAGTTAAAAATCATTCTTTGATACCTGCAAACACTTTGCGGAGACATCAGAACAACTTCTTCGAGATAATGTGCTTGAGCCAATCAGCCTTGATTCCTTTTGCAACTTGTCTGAGGTCTGAGCTCTATAAAGGTAAGCATTTTTTCTTCAAAAATTTTGACTTATCCCAGTAGTTCTTCTGATCATATGTGTAGCAGACCATAAATTGTGAAAAAGGAAAAAAACTTGGCAGGTTGAAAATTTCTGAGCAACAGCAAGGAAAAAAAGGTTAAGATCTGTCAGACAACTGCAAGACCACCCCAGCCAGGAAACCCGGCTGAGAATGATCCTCTACTTCTCTCCATGGTGCAGTGAAGAATCATACTGCCGGTCAGAACAAGAAGACAACCACAGCTCCGATCGTGGATGCGAGGAAGCTGGGCGCGGCAGCAGAACCAGTGGCGCTGGAGAGAGTGGCGACGGAAGTGAGACAGTCAATTCAGAAGACGAGGATCGAGAAGAAGATGAGTCAGGCCGAGTCGGCCAAACAAATCAATGAGAGGACTCAGATTGTTCAGAAATATGAGAAGACCACAGAGCGCTGTTAATTACGCTCTAGTCTTGCAATACAACCAAGTGCAAGAATTGAATTATTAGAGGTGATGATCAGTTTTCTTCCCCCCCTTTGGTATATGGATCACCTCAAATTCATCTTGAGTGCCCCTTTGAGTACCTTCCTTTTAATATCTTGAGAAACTCTATCCTTTCGGTGTCTAAACCATAAGAATCGAAAAACACAAGCACATTTTTACCAGCAAGTTGAGAGACAGGAACCTACAAGTTAGATTCAGGAATTAATTTAAGCACGTAAAGTAGTCGTTGAATCGTATACTTTGTAACTTTACATTTGGCTTCTCTGTTTTAAATCATATATATAACATGCACCAATGATGTTCATACAACTTACCTCAGACCCATCTTCTTCATAAAAATATATGGCTACCACCTTGTCTTCAAGAGTGTGAATAGGTACCTGCCAGTAGTAGGAGTGCTGTTAGAGAGATTGCATAACTTCATTCAACATGTACATGCATAATAACATTTAACACAATGAATCAGGGACTAGGATTTCGAAATCATGTTCTCTATTTAGTAAATAAAATTTCCTTGTCTCCTTTGTTTGATATCACATAATCACGTTGAGGAGAGGCCAGAAGAGACTGCAAAGACGGCTGCATTGCAATTGCATCATCTTCTGATTGCAAAAATTGTATCCTTTCATCACTGAAAGGATACCCCAAGGTTCCATAAAGTTCAAGAATATAATAAGCATCATGACATTGCTGCAAAACCATGCCTGTCGAATCAACAATCAAAACAGTTGGATTATCAGCAGATATTTCAGGGAAACCTTTTCTTCAAGATGTTTGCAACAGTCTCTATAACGAACATGATCCTGATCAGCATCATTTTTAACAGCGACAAAAGCGACCTCGAAACCATTGTGAGGATATAAATCATTGTACAGATTCTCCAGCAGGGGTACATAGTAACGCCAAGTATGTATATCAAGAAGAATGGGCGTAAAACATATAACAATAACCTTAGCTGCCAAATGCTCAGCCTTAACCTACAACATATAAAGAACATATTAGAGGATATCAGTTTCACATATTGATTTTGACTCCGTAATCTGAGATGTTCATACAATCTTTTATGGCTAAAGACACTTCAATTTATTGAGACACTCACTCTCACACACACACAGATGCACCTTGTGATCAGCTTAACAATATATATTTTACATTTGTATTTATTAACAATAATAAGTGTATTATTTTATAGAGAAAATTACAGAATTTACCCCTTAACTTTGGCCGAAATTCAAAATTATATATCTGTTTTGAACAATTGCAAATTGCATCCCATTATTTTAAAACTCGTTTCACGTTGCAAATTTTCCATCAAATATGACCGTTAACGTTAGTCAATGGGGTAATTTAGTACTTTCATAATTAAAACATACTTATATCTTTTAGAGAATTGCATTTTGTATCCTTTAATTTTGGTCCAAAATCAATATTATACACCTATTTTCAGAATTTGCATCCTTCTCTTTGAAACTCGGTACAAAAAGCACCTCTTTTGCCTAGTTTCCTTTATTGGGCAGGGGAAAAATATGAATTTCAGCTTAAAAAATTAATTAACAAATATTTATATGTTCTAAATTGTGTTAAAATGAATTTTACATATATTTTATATTTTTCAATTTTTGAGTCATAGTTTCAAATTTAGTTTTTATTACATGGTGTTAATTCCAAAAATTTATAATTCACTAAAATTAATTTAAATTACATGTGTATTAAATTTTAATATTAAATCAATTGCATCGATTATTTTTAAATAATGTGACGTTATTATTTTTTTTAATGTAGGGGAAGAATTCATTATTATAAATATTTTTAGCTTTTTCGAATTATGACTACAAAATTTATTTAAAATTTATATTAAAATTCATATTTTACCCTCATTATTTTAGTTGTAACTGACAAAGTGGTGCATTTTGCATGCGAGCTGAAAGTTAGGGGTTGCAAACTGCAATTACCATTCAAATACTAATACACCAACTTTACCATTCAAACATTTCACGTTAACGGTCATATTTGATGGAAATTACAAAAGGGGTGCAACTTGTATCGGGTTTGAAAGAAATGGGATGCAATCTGCAATTGTTCAAAGCAGTTATACAACTTTGAATTTTGGCCAAAATTAAGGGGTGCATTTTGCAATTCTCTCTATTTTATAATCACTAATTATAACTAATATTTGATGGAAATTACAAAAGGGGTGCAACTTGTAACGGGTTTGAAAGAAATGGGATGCAATCTGCAATTGTTCAAAGCAGTTATACAACTTTGAATTTTGGCCAAAATTAAGGGGTGCATTTTGCAATTCTCTCTATTTTATAATCACTAATTATAACTATATCAATTAATAAGTGATCATTGATTTATAATTTTATTCTAATATTAGCTTCTATTTGATGGCTAGCCTATATATTTGTAGAACTTATATTGTTCGATTTGTTAAATATATTATGTTGCCCAAATATGGATCTACTTCCTTGATTTTCCATTTTTGGTATTTATATTCAAGTTCCGTCAAAAACTCACTTTTAATTTATTTTTTATTTGAAAAAAGATTAGGATCTTCGACACAAATTTTAAGGCTCTAATCTACTATTATTACATAAATTATTTTAAAATCTTTTTCTTCTAAAAAATGTTAAATGTTTAATTTTTTATTTTAAAAAAAATCAAAATAAGTTATAGAATTATATTAGATAAGAGCATTAATATGTGTGTCGAACTCTCTATTTCAAATATTAACAATCTATTGGGATGGAGGGAGTAGTTTACTAAGCCGCGCTTCACAGTTTTTTTTTTTGCATTTCTTATCTGATTTTTGTCATTCTGAAATTATGAATAATAAATAAATATAATAAGTTGGAAAGTTTAAAAAATTGTTCTCTCGTTAAACATGTCGCTCTCTCATTATTCACAAATATAATATCATAAAATTATATTATTTATTATTCAATAATCAATGTAATATTTTTTATAAGTTAGAAAAAAATGTTGTATAACAGAAAACTGAGAGGATATGTAAATATATTAATACCGATTCTCTCATGTCCCCTCCCGCCATTACATTGGTCTATCTGTGTGTTATGTATGAAATGCACACATAGGGGGGTGAATGTGTATTTCTTGTTTTTTTTAAAATTTTAGAAATTACTTTCAAGAAAATCAAATTTGTGTTTAGGCTATGGAACTCAACAGACCAAATAGAAATTTGCAGTGATAGATGCATTCTGTAATTGAAGTTGTTATCGAGATCTTCAAAGTGTATGGAGATATCTGTATCGAGATGTAGAATTCCTTGTCGATATCTCCACTTCTCTACATGTGTAGATGATTTGTCGGCATCTCCACTACTCTACACGTGTTTGGACTTGTCGGTATCTCCACTTGTCGATATCTCCACTCCTCTACATGTGTTTTGACTTGTCGATATCTCCATTTCTCTACATGCCAAATTGACTTGTCGACATCTCCATTTCTGTATAGGTCAAATTAACTTCTCTACAAGTAAATAGATTTCTCTACAAGTAAAGAGACTTCTCTACAATCCAAATTGACTTCCCGATATGTTTCTTGACGTTTCTTGATCTGTGACTTCTTGACATTTGACTTAAAATATTTTTCAATCTACAACTTTATTTTTCACCAAACAGTTTTTCTTCATTATGAGGCATAATCAGGCTTGATCTTCTTCCGAAGATTTATTCCTAACTTGTTGGTTGTTTACTACAAAAATACTCCAATCTAGTTTATTCAAACATTTTTACAGACTCGAGAAATACCATTACAAATTACATAAAATTACAATTCAATTGAATCTTAGGATTGTCGAAGTGACCTGGTCTTGTTTTGTTAAGGCACGTTTTGCACAATAAATGTGATTCTTCTATATGTTGACTAACCACTCCACTCCAGAATCTTCATGTTATTGATTATATAAACCAAATTGGAAAACAAATGCTTTCAATATTTTATGAATGAATATTAAATAAGACTTCTGTCAAAAAAAATATTAAATAAGACAATCTTTAATATGGTGAAAGCTACTTATCCCGTTCACTAAATTTTATTATAACGAATCAACACTGATTTTTGACAAATACTTAAATTACTATTTTGGTATCTTTAACATTTTTAATACTCTAACATTTCTAATAAAATGTATTGGTCGTTGTTTGTGTTATTTGGTTTTGTATATTTGAAATGCACATATATGCTTTTACCTAGCTTCTTGACTTTCTACATTAAAAGGTTCCTCGAACACCGTAGATTCTCTTTTGATGACTGCATCGAGGATTATTTGACTTTAACCGGCCTAATTTCAAATAAGTATCTGACTAAAAAGGTCTTGGGAAGTGTGGGTATACTTTGGTGGGTGAAAAAGATAATGTCTTAAGGGCTGGAAAGGAGATTAGAGATGTTATGGTAGGTGGAGGAGAGCACGGGAGGGTATTGATGCATGGAGGATATGATGGAAGTGTTATGGTGCCTAGAGGACATAATGAAAGTGTTATTGTGCTTGGAAAAAAAGTGTTAAATATGGGAGGGCACCTTGAGATGTGTGTTCAGAGAAAGGGAGATCTAGGCAGTTTTTTGGCAATCAAAGATATCGTAACCGGAAAGTAACATGATGCATGTGATTTGAAAGCTACTATAGATGAATATTTTGAAACAGAAACATTTCCAACTTTTAAGGAGCAAAACATACATCCCTATCTCAAAAAAGTATACCTGCTCAAAACTAGATGGCTCATACTCTATTGATCATTCTATGGCCTCTGAAATTCCTCCTGAAAAATTTCTCATACGTAATTTCTAAATAGTAGTAGACTGTCAGTTGCAATATAGATCACAGTTTCTAGCTAGTATATGAGTTCGCGAATAAGAGTCATCAAATGATAGTTGAATGCAAGTACAGCTGCAAGACATTATTTTAGGTCATTCTGGGTATATCTCCCATGTCTTTCAAGTGATAAAACATAATATTGTATAACAGAAAACTGGGAGGATATGTAAATATATTAGTACCAATTCTCCCATGTCCTCTTCTACCATTATGTTGGTCTCTATGTGTTGACTAACCACTACACCCCGGAACCTTGCATGCTATTAATTATATAAACCAAATAGGAAAATAAATACACAAATGTATTCTCAATTAAAATTTAAATAAGAATTATGTCATAAAAATATTAAATAAGACAATCTTTACTAGGATGAAAGCTACTTATCCCTTTCATTAAATTTTACTTCAATATTGATTTTTGAAAAATACTTAAAATATTATTTTGGCATCTCTAACATTTTTAATACTTTAACATTTTTAATAAACTATATAGTTCATTATTTGTGTTATTTGGTTATGTATATTTTAAATGTATATATACATTTACCTAACTTCTTGACTTTCTGAATTAAAAGGTTTCTCGGACACTGTAGATTCTCTTTTGATGACTGGATTAAGGATTAGTGACTTTAACCGGTATAATTACAAAGAAGTGTATGAGTAATAAGGTTTTGGGTATTGTAGGGGATACTTTGGTAGGTGAAGGAGAAACTATCTAAAGGGCCGAAGAGGAGATTGGAGATGTTACGGTAGGTGAAGGAGAGCATGGCAGGGTATTGGTGTATGTAGGACATAATAGAAGTGTTATGGAGCCCAGGGGACATAATGAAAGTGTTATTGTGCATCGAGAAGAGGTGTTAAATAACGGAGGGCACCTTGAGAGGTGTGTTCAGAGAAAAGGGAGATCTAAGCAATTTTTTGGCAAGCAAAGATTTCGTAATCGGAAAGTATCATGATGCATGTGATTTGAGAGCTGCTATAGATGAATATTTTGATGCAAAAACCTTTCCAACTTTTGAGGAGGCAAAGCATACATCCATGTCTCAAAGAAGTATGTATGCTCAAAACTAAAGATGGATCGGAATGTATGGATTATCCCATGACCTCTGAAATTCCTCTTGAAAAAATTCTCATGTGCAATTTCTAAATAGTAGTAGACCGTCAGTTGAAATATACATCACCATTTCTAGCTAGTACATAAGTTCCAGAATAAGAGCCATCAAATGATAATTTAGAGTTTCAAGTAGAGTTGCAAGATATTGTTTTAAGGTCATTTTGGATGTCTCCTATATCTTACAAGTTAGAAAACATAATATTGTATAACATAAAACTAAGAGGATATGTAAATATATTAGTAACAATTCTCTCATGTCCTCTTTTACCATTATTTTAGTTCTCGATGTGCTTCTTCTATATTATGGCTAACCACTCCACTCCGAAAACTTGCATGTTATTAATTATATAAATCAAATAGAAAAACAAATGTATTCAATTTTTTTGAATGAATATTAAATAAGACTTTTGTCTGAAAAATATTAAATAAAAAAATCTTTACTATGGTGAAAGCTGTTTATCCCTTTAATTAAATTTTATTATAACAAATCATCACCAATTTTTGACAAATACTTAAAACACTACTTGGGCTTCTCCAGCATTTTTAATAAAATACATAGGACATTGTTTGTGTTATATGGTTATGTATATTTAAAATGCATATATATCCATTTACATAGCTTTTTGACTTTCTGAATTAAAAGATTCCTCAAACACCGTATATTCTCTTTTAATGACTGCATGGAGGATTATGTGACTTTAATCGACCTAATTGCAAAGAAGTATCTGACTAGTAAGGTCTTGGAAAGTGTGTGGATACTTTGGTAGACGAAGGAGATATTATCTTAAAGGTCGGAGAGGAGATTGCATATGTTGTGGTATGTGGAGGATAACACATGAGGGTATTGGTGCCTGGAGGACAGAATGACACTTCTTTGAATACTATTTGTTCTGGTAAGTGAAAAATCATAAAAAGTATTGTATATTTTCAAATTTTATATAAAAAATTGTTTTTTTAATCGGACTTTTCAAAAAGCCGGGGCTTTTATCCGGGCCGAACCGGGTTTTTATCCGAGTTTTTTTTCGATCCGGACTTTTATAAATCCGGATTTTTATCCGAGTTTTTCGGGTTTCGGGCCTGGTCGAATTTTCGAGAAAAAAGGAGGTTCATTTAAGGTTCGCAGGCCGGGCCCATTTTCGGGTATTTTATTTTAGTGCTTCTACTCATCGGAAATGTGCATTGAAAATGAAACACAAGAGCATGTTAAAAGCATGTTTGAAACCGAGTGTGTACACGTACACCTGCTTCACAGTCCCCCCTCTTAACACATAAGGCCGTGTTTGTTTTGTACAAAAATATTACAAGTACACCTACTTTACTGTTTGTTTAGTTGAAGTACTTATAATAGTACCTGCTCTATTATTGAAGAGGGTTTTTTGGGATTCTCAAAACTCCAACAAAAACAACCAAATGAGAAGATGAAAGAGGAGCGAGTGTCGGTCTATTCGATCGATGAAACTTCCGGCGTCACTTTCCGGTTAGTTACATTTTTTCTCCTATCAGTTTTCTTTTATTTTTTTATAGTTACGACACTCGCGCATCCCGAGATTCGAACTCTTGGCCTCCCTCGGGGAAGCCACTGCACCAACACAAACACGCTATCAGTTTTGTCATACATGTTAACATATTTAAGTTGTTTATATCTCATATGCTGTTTCACTATCTAAATGATGGTTAGGTTATAAGATATTGATGCCTTTTGGTACATGAAGTTTTTTTTTTTTAATTTTTTAATTATTTAGTAATATTAATATAGATGTGAGATATGTGATTTTGAGTCTTTGGCAATGTTGTTTACCTTGTTCTTGTAATGTGGAATTTATTTCAAATTCCCAAAAAATTGAATAAGCATACGGAACCCGGTAATTCTAGGAGGGGCTTGTGGGCTAAATAGTTGTTAATTTGTTTAGCAATATTAATATTAAGATAGATGTGAGATATGTGGATTGGTGATTCTAGAGTTTTTTGTAGCAAGGTAAATTTATGTGCAGGATGTACTGATTGCTCGCTTGAGAACTTATTCGCTGCTACCTTTCTTTGTGTAATCTGTTAGCTTGTGACAAGCCGTAATTCGATCTAATGCGTATACTGTCATTGTAGAAAAGGATCCTGACAGAGCCTTAAGTGCCTCTAATATGCCGGTACTTTCTCCTTGTGCAAGAAGATGAAATGAGGAGTTAGTGTCCATCATATGCAACATTGTGTCGTCACTTTCCGGTAAGTAAACTCTATTATCCGATATATTTTCTCACATATTTCAGCTGTTTAGAGTATGTTTTTAGTTCTATGTTTCATATTTCACTATTTAAATGGTGATTAATTAGGTTATAAGATAGATTGTTTACTTTTTTGGTACATAAAGAACATTGATTTATGTACATACATACATAAAGAACATAGGTTAAATGTTAAATGTGCTCATAATAAGTAAGATTCTCTGGTCTTTTACGTTGGTACAGACACTGTTGAAACTTGAGTTATGATTTGGTTTATATCCTTTAGTGGGTGTATTGCATAAATTTTAGAGCTTGAACTGTAGACTTAACAACTATGTGAATATATTGAAACAATAATAACTAAACTGAGAAGAGTAGCCATTGCTTAGGACTAGTTGAAATTAGTTGTTACTTTAATTATACTCCTAATGTAACTAAACTGTATTAGACTCCTAATGTAACTAGAAAAAGGTATTAAATTAAGATTGATTTGTATTCTAATTGTATTTATTAGTTTTTATTAAAGAAATTAAAATTAGTGCATCTAATGGCGCCATTCAATTGGTAAGGAAATCTCAAATTATGTTTTTTCCCCGTTAGTTGTATCTTTGCTATTTTTTTACAATTTAACAAATATTTCATGTATGTATTGTGATTTTTAATTTTTTCTATTTATATGTAATATTTTTAAAAAATATATACAAACTCCAACCATTTCCTGTATTTTTGTTTGCCTGCTGAATTTTATTCTTTTTCCTGTTTGCTGTTGTGGTGAAACTTGTCTTTATGTTGTGCTTGTCATTTAATACAATTCCTTCATAACATCGTACCATTCATATGAATCCGTGACGGAATTGATGCAGGAGCGATATAATTATAAAGAGTGATGGCATCTTTTTTATTCATCAGGAGTGTTGAAAAGCAGACAGGAGTACAATTTCTAACAACAAATATGTTCTTAAGTTGCGGATAACTTTCACAGGTATTTTATCATATGTTTTTATGTTTGTTTGGTATAAACATGAAGTTATGATCCGCACCAGAATTTTTATCAACTGTACAGCTTAGAACATGAATTCAAGGGTAAACATTGAACTATGTTTTGGTGGAGTGAGCCAGGCCTAAGCAGTAGTGCAACACTTGGGCGACTCGCGAAGAACCCAATAGCAAGCTATTGTGAAGGATCTTCCCCCTTAAAAAATTAATTTAATATCGTGTGAGCCAATGACTCACATATCAGATATTAAACTGATAAGAACAGATACTACACTTGATCTTAGCCAAAAGGCCGAGAAAGGTATGCTTTAAACAATAGGCCAGCTCTGCTTTTATACAACACTTAAATTAGATATTCTCTGTCGACTTCGATGAGGGATGAAATTAACCTTGTTGCAAAACACAGTCTGCCTCTTGAACTAAAACGTCCTGGCTTTTAAGATCTTCATTATTGATTTATTTTCAAGTCCATAGTACTGATTCACGAACTATTAATTGCAGTCCATAATCTGCTCTTCTAACTTTGTTGATTACCTAGATGAACATGGTTATACTTTTACGCTTCTATTTTTTTTAATTTCTTTTTAAAAAAATAATTGCAACTTTTGTGATTACATCATGTATAATTATCTTAATTTTAAACTAGTTTAAGAGTTCTGTAAGGTTGGGTTACTGCACTAACATGGATTAGATAGTTTCGACGTGGGTTACTGCACTAACATGGATTAGATCAAGTGCTCGCTTGCACTTTGCAGTATATGCTCTTTTAGTGCTATTTAAATATAAGAAGAAATAGTTTAGAGTGCAGATAACCTGTGTAGATGTTTTAAAGCGTGGAAGCAAAACGAGGAGACTGTCATAAAATGTAAAACGGAGTGGTCTGAAAATCAAGCTTCGGCAGGTCTTCAATAGAAAAGGCTTTGCTCTGCCAGGTTGTACCAAGTAGACCGGGAAAGAACGCAATAAATTTCTTTGCTGCATTATTTTATGCTAATTATCTTTAGCTTTTCCGATACGAACTCCGAATTAATTAATAGAAGTCATGGGAAATGACCAGACATGCTTCCAAATTGTTTTGCTGTTTTGACCATCTTTGTTAAATTATATATTTGCAAGCTGAGTTCCAAAGAAATTCCAGGAATTCTGGTGGTGTAACAAATTATCTCATTTTAACTTAAACAATCTGTAATTTACTTCCCAAAGGTCAATCGAAGCTTCCACAAAGTTTCACTAGCTGGTACTAACAATGTAACATGTCTTGCTTTGATATGTGCAGTGCTTGGATATGCTTGAAAAGGGTCTCTTATTTCCATGATTATCAGTAGAGAGGTGGTGATCAGTTATCTAATTCCCCAGTTTTTCTCCTCTACCCAATGTATTATGTAGGATTGGATATTTTATGCAATCTTAAGAAATCTGTCAATTTGGGCTACAAAATGGTGCCTTATTGATTTACTAACTGCTGTCCTCTAACAATTGTTCAAGTTAAACAAAGGGAGTGCTTTCATCTTCCTGTTCCATTGTATAATTAATTGCACCAGTTTAGCTATCCTAGATACAAAGCAGTTGACTTGCATAAAGATAAACTACTGTCGCAGACTTCATTTAGAAACCGATAATGTGCTTGAGCCATCCAGCCTTGATTCCTTTTGCAACTTGTCTCAGGTCTCAGCTCTAGAAAGGTAAGTATTTTTTTTTTCAGAAATTTTGACTCATCCCAATAGTTAATGCAATTACAGAGTTTAGTAACTAAAGGACCGTCGGCTCATGGGCAGGCCTTTTAAATCATGACATCACATCGCAATACGGGAAATTGTTGGAAGACACTGGGCTATATAATGGAGCAGTTCTCTCTAGGATTGAGTTAACCGCAACAAAGCCAATCATGTTACTAAAAGAGGCACTCAATTTTTTGGCGTTGTCTCATCTTTATATGTACTGAGGTATAAATCTTCAACATTCATCATGCTTCCCTCCCCCCTGTGGATTAGCATCGTTATATCTTTCGTCAAAGCAGCAGGCATGCTCTACTTTATATTGTTAACTACGCATTATTGATGGACTCTTTGTTTGGATAAAAGATTGGTTCCTTTTCTAAAAAACTTCTGGCAGATAGCACTATCCTAATTATCAAAAAAAAAGTCACAATGTTCTGTCACACACTATTAGAAAATTTAGTCAGGTCTAAGCTGCCATGTCATATTTTCCAAACCTTCTTTGCCATGATTTTGAACTGAGTAAGGTCACATGTTAAATTAATTTTGCTTTCATGTGAAGTTGTGGACCCTTATTAACAATTTTTTTCATTCCTACCAGACCCGTCTCTGATAGTCTGAATCACTTAGGATATATGAATAATAATAAGAATATAAGCTCAGTTCTACTTATGCAAAAGCATTATCAAGATGTTGCTTAAATTTGAATGAAAAGTAAATAGTGATCATCAAATTTCTTTCGGAGACTTTAGTTCTTCCGAATTAAATGATAAGATTTATATCATTGTAGCAAGACGGGACAAAGTTAATGGAGGGAGAATTTGGACTTGATGCTTACTCATTCGGATCATGTATATGATTAATGACATTTAGTACTGAGCTTTTTAGGGCATATAATTTCCCTTCATGAGTTTGTATCTTTATTTAAGTTCTTGGTCTCTTTTCAGCTAGTATATGTAGTTCTCTTAATATTACTGGGAGGTTAATTTATGATCACAGTCGCAAGAAGTATTGGTTTTGGTTTTATTATTTTTGGCATATACTCTTATATTTCGTGCTTAAATTTATATTTTTTAACCTGTATAGAAAGCCGGAGGGGGCCATATGGTTGCAAGTCGTGCACAATTTCCAAGATACTCAAAGCATGTCTGAGTGTGTACACGTACACCTACTTCAGAGTCCCCACTCTCACACATAAGGCAGTGTTTGTTTTGTAGGAGTTTATTATATTTAAATATTACTATTGACTTGAGGGTTTTTTGGGATTCTTAACTCAAACAAAAACCAAAGCAGAAGATGAAAGAGGAGCTACTGATCAATGCAATTCCCGGCATCTTTTTCCGGTATGTAACTCTTTTCTCCGATCCGTTTTTCTTATACATAATATTAACATAAGTTGTTTAGATTTTGTATCATTTTTTATGCAAATATGTGTATAGTTCTATGTTTCATATGCTGTTTTACCTATCTAAATGGTGATTAGTAGATTATAAGAACATGGTCTTATATATGTTTTTTTTAGAAAAAATATTAATTATTTTAATGTTTTGAAGTATATGAACCTTCAGCAATTCATGTCCAAGGACTAGGAGCCATAGGGCGATGGCTTAAAATAATGATTTTTTTTTTGCAAAGTTAACGAGAAAAAATACTCATGGTCAGTGGCGGATCTAGGTACGAACATTAGGGTGGTTGAGAAAAAATTAACCATATATTAGAACAATGTTTTGGAGTATATGAGCAATTCATGTCAAAGAACTCGTGAACTTAATTCTAAGTTCTGCTAATGACTATGAACATTTGCATCTTCCAACAGTTTGGTCCCTTTATTTGCTTAATTCCGTTCCATTTTTTATATCTTCATTTATATGCTTTGGTTCTGTTTTAAGCGAACATATTAAAAGTTGATTCTGTACATTAATTGACCTCTTGCTCAAATTTCATTCTTAACATGTAGGCATCACTTCTCATGAGAAAATGCTCCATCAGCCATTTAACTTTTGGAGTTGAAACGGGAATCAACCTTTGGCTGTTTCAGACATTCGGGCTTGTTTCGTACATCCCTTCAGATCAGAGGTTATGATGATGAAGTATGTAATGGTAATATGTTATTATGCAATTATGTCCCTTGCCTTAATAGTTATGTTCTCACTGTTGAACCAATTTGTTAAGACACTTGAGTTAGGATTTAGTTATCCCTATAGTGGTTTATTGCATAAATTTTAGACCTGGAATTGTAGACTTAACAACTATGTGAATATATTGAAATAATTACGACACAGATGAACGAGTTTGTTAAAACACTTCAGAGTTCGGTAAACCCTTTTAGTCGGTGGATTGCATTAGTCTTGTAGCTTGAATTGCTCGGAGATCCATACAAAACTCCCCTTGAAGATAGGATATTAATATTCCACTGCAAGTGATAAGCACATGTTATTTTTTAGTAAAATGTGAAACAATAGTTTGCTCTATGCTCATCACATGATCACGCGGTTGCGTTCAATTAGTAGAAATCCGGACAGCTCTTTGATATGTGATGTTAATAATGTTGTTTACCTTATTCGTGCAATGTGGAATTTCTTTTGAAGTCCCAAAAAAATGAATAACCACATGGAACTTGGTAATTCTAAGAGGGGCTTGTATAATTCTGTATATAGTTCTCAACCAGGTGGGCTATGTTGGATATGTGGATTGGTGATTCTAGAGTTTTTTGTAGCAAGGTCAAATTATGTGCAGGATGTACTGATTGTACGCTTGAGAACTTATTTGCTGCTAGCTTTCTTTGTAATCTGTTAGCTTGTGACAAGCTGTAGTTCAACCTAATGTGTATATGTATACTGTCCTTGTGCAAGTACCTGTTCATATTGCACCCTATAATCTATTCAGTAAAACTCTGCTTTACATAATATGATTTGAATAAAAATGATTAATAATGTATATATGATTCAATGCAGCAGCAAGGAAGCAATTTATTTCGTGCACAAAAATTTAAAGAAAACTATTTACGGTGAAAAACATAAGTGGGCATGAATCTTGTGAGGGCACAAAGTTAGCTAAATTGAAAAAGTTTTGTTAGTGTACACTGTATCGTGACACTTCTTTAGATACTTTTTAACCTCCATCAGTGTTCAACTTTTTGGAGTTGAGACTTAGGCAGGTTGATAACGAAAACAGGGATCGTGTTGGTTCCGGCGTTCAGGAAAGATCACCTCCTCCATTAAGTCATTCAACGTGTCTATGCGAAAGTGGTATCGATTTCACATGCATATGAAGCATGCAAATATATATTCTAATTGTACAAGTCAGTTAATTTATGTTACTTTTTCTTGTTTTACGATATTCTGTTAGTTGCTACAAACTTATCCTTTTTTGTTAACGTGATCATGTTGATTGCTACAGATCTATCTCATTGAATCCAATAGTAGCTTAATGAGGTAGGCATTATAACTTTTGATTTATCTCGAAACTTAAATTCACAAGCATATCGTATCCGAGCCGGCTTAAGAATCCAGGATGGAAACCTCAATTTGTGCAACTAGAAACCTTTTGATCTCTTAATTGTCGGTCGTACATTTAAAAGAAGGCGATTTCATGGCTAGGTTCAAGAGGGCATGATATAAAAGGCTTATTGCATGTTTCTAGACTCACTTATAGATATGGTTCATATAATATCTTTGATTTGAGAATCAAAATTCTGCACTATTTAGTCAATATGTCAAAAATAAAGGACTAAACTAGCATATTGTGCGGTTAACAATGGGCGAGCGCATACATAGTTACTTTAGAAGTTAGGAGGATTGGTGAGTGCATACAGGTGCAAATTAACTTTATAAGTAGAGTAGGCCATTGCTCAGAAGTAGTTAAAAATTAGTTGTTACTATTATTGTACATGTGATCTCTAAAACTGTATTAGACTCCTAATATATAACTAGTAATAGGTATTATATTAAGAGATTGTATTTTATTTGTATTCATCATTTTATTGAATAAATTCAAAATAGTGCACTCTAATGACCATTCAATCAGTAAGGAAATCTTGAAATACATTTTTTTCTGGTTAGTTGTATCTTAGCTAATATTTTACAGTCAACCAAAATACGTATGTATTGTGATTGTAATTTTTTTCTATTTTTATGTAATATTTTAAAAAAAAAATATTCGGGGATCTAGGACTCGTACATTTCCTCCACCCCTGATTTCATGGCTAGATTTGAACAAAAAGAGTTTTGCTGGGAGCTTTTTTCAAACAAAACTATGGTCCATTTCCTAGATTTGGTTGGCAAAAAGATTTTGGACCATTTCTCGATTTGTGCGTGTCATCCTTGTGCAGGGGCCATGCTAATCTTCTCTGTATCATTCCAATTTTATTGGATGTCCCCGAAGGGACAATATATGCACTCAAACTGTTACTATATAAAGAATAAGTAATAAATATTCTTAACCAATGTGCGAGATTTTAGAAGAAATCAAGTGTATGTGTATGCCAACATGAAGGCTTTGAATCTATAATTGTGCTCATGCAACGCTTGAGGCATTAGATGTTATGGATAACAAAGCTGAGCGAGCGTTGCTTTCCTATGGGATTGTTATGGCTTAAAATTTTAGCAGACTGTTCTTTAAATTCTAAGCTAGTCACTGGTTAGATTCCTGCTTATATCTTTTTCTTGTTTGATGTTGTGCTGAAACTTTTCTTTTTCTTGTGCTCGTCTTCTTTTAATACACACTTCATTCATGACATCGTACTATTCATATAGATCAGTGACTGGTTGACGTACTGCAATTGATTCAGGAGTGATACAATTATCAAAAGTGACGGCATCATTTTTTTCCTTTATAGTGTTGAAAAGCAGTGGTAAGCCGAGGACAGAAGTCCAATTTCTAGCATCAAATGGCCGCTCTATCGTCTGCCTGAAGTTAGTCTGCACTTATGTTGCAGAATGTTCACTGCAAGCTGAAGCTGAAACAATCTCAGGTATCCCATAAAAAATAAATGTTTGGTATTATGCAACTTTCTTTTTTGCTAAGTTGTTTTACGTAACTTTGCTGTCAGTGGTTGGGAAAAAACATGATCAAAGTTGCTATAATTAATGTCAGTGGGAATGTTTTACTCTTACTTCAAAATTCCAAGCCCCGTGCCTCCTAAAATCTTGGAACACAAGGCTAATGTCATAAGTCCACATTGAACTATGTTCTGGTGGGGTGAGCCAGGCCTAAGCAATAGTGCAACACTTGGGCGACTCGTGCAACACTTGCTTTTATAAACTTTTAATGGCAACTTTTGCCATTACAGCATATAGAAACCAAGTGGACAAGCATATATATAAACTAAATAGCCAACGCTATTTGCAATTTAACAAATATTTATGTAAATTTTGCAATTTAACAAATATTTTCCGTACGTTTTGTGATTTTTTTATATTTATGTAAAAAAATTTATAAAATATATTCCGGGTCATCTTGGACTCGTAGTCGGTTTCCTGCACCCCTTAGCCAAGTGGGAGTTATTATAAGGAAGCAAGTGTATGCCAACATGAAGCCTATTTATTTATCAAAGATTAATCTAATTGGGACGTATATATAGAGAAGCTGGTCGCATCCCAAATTAGAAGTGATTGTCCAACATTTTTATGTTGAATAGTGTATGTCATGTTTCTTGATTATAGATTAGTTGGCTAGAAATTCTGTAATTAGAGAGTGGAGGCTTTTTATCCCTAGGCACCAAAGGTTGTATATTCCACTTGGTCATAATTCTTAGTATTCATCAAATTTTTATATAACTTTGTTTTAACTATAATTTATCCAAGTTGTGAGTAACCTGCCTTTTGGAAATTTGTTTTAAGTGTGTTGAAATGGTTTAACATGTGGTGAGCACATTCCATGGTTTAACATGTTATTTTCTATGAAGTGAACTTTAGACTTTGCATCACAACATGAATTGTAACATGTTTGCTAACACGGATGCAACCATCGGTATTCTCGTCTCCAGTATTGGAATCTTGAGAAGCTGCCTTCTATGTTATTAGTATAGTTTCATTTAGTAAAAGCTGATAAATCCTTTAAAGGTTGAGATTTGAAACAATTTGTGTCATCTGCCATCCTCCCACCCGTGGGGGTATTCAACTGAATTTTCAGAGCCACCCTGTACGAATGTAAAAAGGCGATTGTGTGAATGAATAACAGTTTGCCTGCTGAATTTTATTCTTTTCCTGTTTGCTGTTGTGGTGAAACTTTTCTTTATGTTGTGCTTGTCATTTAATACAATTCCTTCATGACATCGTACCATTCATATGAATCCGTGACGGAATTGATGCAGGAGCGATATAATTATAAAGACGATATAATTATAAAGAGTGATGGCATCTTTTTTATTCCTCGGGAGTGTTGAAAAGCAGACAGGAGTGCAATTTCTAACAACAAATCTGTTCTTAAGTTGCAGCTATTCACCCAAGCTAAAAACTTTCACAGGTATTCTATCAAAAGTTTTTATGTTCTGTTTTTATGCAACTTTGCTCAGTCACTAAAAACAAGATGTTATTATCCACACCAGAATTTTTATCAACTGTAATGCTTAGAACATGAAATCAAGGCTAATTGTGATTAACAAACATTGAACTATGTTTTGGTGGGGTGAGCCAGGCCTAAGCAATAGTGCAACACTTGGGCGACTCGTGAAGAACCCTATAGCAAGCTATTGTGAAGGATCTTCCCCCTTAAAAAATTAATTTAATATCGTGTGAGCCAATGACCCACATATCAGATATTAAACTGATAAGAACAGATACTACACTTGATCTTAGCCAAAAGGCCGAGAAAGGTATGCTTTAAAAAGTAGGCCAGCTCTGCTTTTATACAACACTGAAATTAGATATTCTCTGTCGACTTCGATGAGGGATGAAATTAACTTTGTTGCAAAACACAGTCTGCCTTTTGAACTAAAACGTCGTGGCTTTTAAGATCTTCATTATTGATTTATTTTCAAGTCCATAGTACTGATTCACGAACTATTAATTGCAGTCCATAATCTATAATCTGCTGTTCTAACTTTGTTGATTACCTAAATGAACATGGTTATACTTTTACGCTTCTATTTTTTTAATTTCTTTTGGAAAAAAAATCATTGCAACTTTTGTGATTATATCATGTATAATCTAGCATAAAGTCATCATGTATCCTCTTCTGATTTATAAGCTTCCTTGGTTTTTACTATTATCTTAATTTTAAACAAGTTCAAGAGTTCAGTAAGGTTGTTTTGGGTGGCTCATGCTTTAATGCCTTCCTAAACATATCTATAGAACGCAATAAATATCTTTGTTGCATTATTATATGCTAATTATCTTTAGCTTTTGCAATATGAACTCCGAATTAATTAATAGAAGTCATGGGAAATGACCAGACATGCTTCTAAATTGTGTTTGCTGTTTTGACCATCTTCGGTATATTAATTCTCTCATTTTAATTTAAACAATCTGTAGTTTACTTCCCAAAGGTCAATCAAAGCTTCCACAAAGTTTCACTAGCTGGTACTAACAATGTAATATGTCTTGCTTGGATGTGCTTGAAAAGTGTCTCTTATTTCCATGATCAGTTTTCTGTTTACCCAATTTTTTTCCTTTACCCATTTATAAGATTAAAGTAACTTTAAACATGTAGACATCTTTAATTGTAGAAAATGAATTTGTTTTAAATTTGCTATTCACTTCAATTCTATTTGATCTATTTCATATCTAATTTAATTATATTTTATATATATCTAATTTATATTTTCAAAACTATATTTCACATATTAAGTTCATTTTTTTGAAACAAACGTACTTCATTAACAATTTAAATCAAGATTCAATTCATGATTAAGGAAATCAGGGGAATAATACACTCATTATACATATAATAAGTAGCTAGTATATGCGTCACATTATTCGCATACCTCGTAGTAAACACAATCAGCACATGATTAAAGTGCTTACAAAACTCAGGACAATCCAACACAATAATGTGGAAATAACTCTATCCTTAACTTCAAGCTTCAACCAACACTTTAGAATCGGACACAAACATTCAATATTTTGTGGGTCAATATTTTTCAGGTCGGGTTAGTGTCAGACCTAAAATTCGACTTAAGAAATTGACCCGACACGAACCCGGCCTGTAATTCGAAATTGACCGCCCTATCTTTTTTACAAATACTACTCTTTATCTTTATATAATAGTTTGTTTGACTTTTTTGCACATAATTTTAGGAAGTTTGACTATATAGTAAATGATATTATTTAAAAAAATATATAAATAAAAAACTTAGTTATAATTTTTATTTCAAAAAAAAGTTTGGAAACAATTCTTTTTACTATAATGACAAAACTCTTAAAAGTACGCATAAAAAAAGTCAATACACTGCTATTTACAAACAGAAGGTCTGACGAGGATTCATTTTTATACATATTTCAATATATTTAATTACTTGTAAATAAAGATTTTAAAATTTTTTCATTAAAAAATTAAATTTTTCATTTTTATAAATAACTTAAACAAAGCCATTATAAGAGATAATCACCAAAATACTACAATTTCAGTATGTTTGGCCCAACCTACCCATCAAATACGTCAAATCGTCTAATGCATCTATTAATTTTAAACAAATAGGGTGAGACGCATGTTCGTAAAAAATAGTTACTTGAATTCCGCAAAAAAAAAATAGTTACTTGAATATTTGTACAATTATTTTAAAAAATTAATTAATTTTAAAAAATTGAATTCTATATGTAAAGTTAGGCATGGTACATTTTTATCTTATTTATTAATCATTTTTTAGTTTGATAATATATCTCATATCTCTTTAACATATTTTTTATTATAAAAAGTAACTAAAATGTACATTATGATTTTTAAAGAAAATATTGAAAATAGAATCACTTATATATAAATAATCTATATTGGTATTACACATTTAGATAAGTTCAAATTATAATAAGTCAATGCATTTCAGTTTATTTCGAATTTGAAATAAGAACTTGGCTCATTGTTCAAAAAATACTCGAAATTTGACTATAGGACCCGCCAAAAAACATCGTCAGATTATACGTTTAGTAAATTTAAATTACAAGACTGGCGAGAATATCTTACCAATAATGTGAAATTTTCTAATATCTTATGTTAATATAAATTAATGTGTTTGAGGTCTTTATAGGATCAAGTCAATTGATTATTTGTATTAAAATTACTAACTTCATTGGTAGCGCATTACTGTTTTTGGGTATTGTCCCGATTTTAAAAATATTCAAAATTTGACATGAGATCTCACGAGATTGGTTAAAACTAAGATGATATATTAAATTGATTTATTTTTTCATTTTTCACTTAAAAAAACTAGTTTTTTAAAAATAGTTTTAAAAAACAATTTGAAACAATTTGTCTCATCTGCTATAAACTGAATTTTCAGAGCCACCCTGTACGAATAAATAAATAACGGTAACTCAATGTAAAAGGTGGTTGTGTGAATGAATAACAGTTTGCCTGCTTATATTCTTTTCCCTGTTTGCTGTTGTGAAACTTTTCTTTGTCATTTAATACAATTCATCGGTGACAGAATTGATGCAGGAGCGATATAATTATAAAGAGTGATGGCATCTTTTTATTCCTCAAGAGTGTTGAAAAGCAGACTATTCACCCCAAGCTAAAAAGTTTCACAGGTATTCCATAATTTGTTTGGTATTACACAACCGTGCTCAGTCACTAAAAACAAGATGTTATTATCTCCCGAAGATTTTTAATCAACTGTATTAGAACATAATTTTAAGGCTAATTGTCATTAATACACATTGAACTATGTTTTGGTGGGGTGAGCCAGGCCTAAGCAGTAGTGCAACACTTGAGCGACTCTTGAAGAACCCAATAGCAAGCTATTGTGAAGGATCTTCCCCCTTAACAAATTAATTTAATATCGTGTGAGCCAATGACCCACATATCAGATATTAAACTGATAAGAACAGATACTACACTTGATCTTAGCCAAAAGGCCGAGAAAGGTATGCTTTTAAAAATAGGCCAGCTCTGCTTTTATACAACACTTAAATTATATATTCTCTGTCGACTTCGATGAGGGATGAAATTAACCTTGTTGCAAAACACAGTCTGCCTTTTGAACTAAAACGTCCTGGCTTTTAAGATCTTCATTATTGATTTCTTTTCAAGTCTATAGTACTGATTCATGAACTATTAGTTGTAGTCCATAATCTGCTGTTCTAACTTTGTTGATTACCTAGATGAACATGGTTATACTTTTACGCTTCTATTTTTTTAATTTCTTTTAAAAAAAAAATCATTGCAACTTTTGTGATTATATCATGTATAATCTAGCATAAAGTCATCATGTATCCTCTTCTGATTTATAAGCTTCCTTGGTTTTTGCTGTTATCTTAATTTTAAACAAGTTTAAGAGTTCTGTAAGGTTGGTTTGGGTGGCTCATGCTGCCTTTAATGCCTTCCTAAACATATCTAGAGATAGCCAAGAAATAAATTTAACTTAGAATTGTAGGGCTTTACCTTGGTTTAGAGGGAACCCTTCCAGAAATTCTCAATGGCACATGACGAAGCCAAGACCAAGGAGGGGGTTTGGGACGCGCCTCGGTTAGTACCTCACTAGCCCCGTCATTGCGTCATTGCCCCAAGCGCAAAGATACATTAAACATGGTCCTTGTTCCTATTTTGGAAATAGTGTCCGAGTGTATGACTAGTAAGAAAAATGGTCCTTGTTCGTATTTTGGAAATAGTGTCCGAGTGTATGACTAGTAAGAAAAGAGTGTTGGAGTGTTTTTAAAAATGGTCCTTTTGCGATATGAACTCCGAATTAATTAATAGAAGTCATGGGAAATGACCAGACATGCTTCCAAATTGTGTTTGCTGTTTTGACCATCTTGGTTAAATTATATATTTGCAAGCTGAGTTCCAAAGAAATTCCAGGAATTCTGGTGGTATAACAAATTCTCTCATTTTAACTTCAACAATCTGTAATTTACTTCCCAAAGGTCAATCGAAGCTTCCACAAAGTTTCACTAGCTGGTACTAACAATGTAATATGTCTTGCTTGGATGTGCTTGAAAAGTGTCTCTTATTTCCATGATCAGTTAATCTATTTCCCCGATTTTTCTCCTTTTCCCAGTGTATTATGTAGGATTGGATATTTTTATGCAATCTTAAGAAATCTGTCGACTTGAGCTACAAAATGGTGCATTGTTGATAATAACTGCTGTCTTCTAACAGTTTAGCTACCCTATATACAATTATACAAAGCATAAATATGAATTACTGTCACATACTTCATTAAGAAACCGATAACAGTAAAGTTATTATCGCATACTTCATTAATTAACCAATAAGATAACAGTTGAAAATCATTCTTCGATACCTGCAAACACTTTGCAGAGACATTTGAAACAACTTCTTCGTGATAATGTGTCCGTGCCAATCAGCCTTGATTCCTTTTGCAACTTGTCTCAGCTATAGAAAGGTAAGTATTTTTTCTTCAGAAATTTTGACTCATCCCAATAGTTCATTCGATCATATGTGTGGCAGACCATAAATTGTGAAAAGAAAATACTTGGCAGGTTGAAAATTTCTGAGCAACATCACGAAAAAAAAGGTTTAGAGGTCTGTCAGACAACTGCAAGACCACCAGCCAGGAGAACCAAGCTGGGAAGGATCCTCTACGGCTCTGAATGGTGCACTGACCATGCAGTGCTGTTAATCACTGCTCTGATCCTGCAGTCATTATTCATCCACCAGACTTGGTCACCTGTCTCCTTAGAAATCAAGAATAAGGAGGTATGATTACTATAGAACAGATCCTGTTCAAGTAAGGTCGTAAGCTAAAGGCTTGCACATTTTGCTAATATTTATAGTACTTGTTTTAAGTTCTTTCGATGTGGAATATTCACGAGTTTCTAGTAACACTCTTTTGAGTATGTTTTTAAGTTCTGAAAAGATAAGCTGGGCAAAACTTAGCCTGCAATAGATAACAAGGTCATTATCTGCCAACTCATTTGTTTATGTGCGACCACCGTCCTCCAAAATCATGTTAGTCTTGTAGTTTCGTGTCGTGCTTGACAAGGGTATCTGATTTTCTGTGATTCTTGGTGTGAGTTTAGTTCCTGAATTGAATTAGTAGAGAGGAGATGATCAGTTTTCTGTTTCCCTAGTTTTTTTCCATTACCCATTTGTAGGATTAAAGTAACTTTAAACATGTAGACATCTTTAACTGGACATGATATATATCACTACAAAAACAGAGTTAATTCCTGTGGAAATTTTTTGACCCCTGACAGTTGTCGACTTGTTGGTCGGAAATAGGTCGGTCAGGAAGCACTCTATTTCTTAACCAGCTAATATATATGTTGCAATTGATTGTTTCAGGTGCACAGTTGATGATTCTTGAATCCATTATGGTACCTGCCCTTTGAAATGTACTAAAATATAAGCAGCAATATCATATCACTGATGGGGTACATATCTACGAACATTTTGGACAACTTAAAGGTTGTTCAAGTTCTTCATTAATTTACCTTTTTTATTTCATATATGAACCCCATGTGATCCCAATTTGATGCGTGTTTATGTGATCCCAATTTGATGCGTGTTTAAATATCAACTCATAATTATTGCAATTTATGCATACTTTGGACTTACAAGTAGATATTCAAAAAGTTGTATAATATTTAAAAAAAAATAATAATATTTTGATAATTGATGCTACCAAATAAGTTTGGTGCCCTATTTTGAGATGCTAACTTTTTACATCCCAATCCATCTTATTGTAATTTCTTTGATTTCTTATTTTCTTTTAAAATAAAATTAGCATATGAAATCGCTCGTTTGATTTCTTTGACATTCTCCAATATAAATAGTTTACATTGTTATTATGTTTAGAGATTTCAAATCCGATCCGATCCGATCCGAAAAAAATCCGAAAACTTTGATTCGGGAAAAAATTCCGGCTCAATTCAGCCCGGTCCGTGGGCTTTAAATGGACCTCCTTTTTATCAAAAATTTGGTCCGGACCGAAATCCGAGAAATCCGGATAAAGGCCCAGATTTAACAAAGCCCGGATCTAAAAAAACCCGGATAAAAAATTGGTTCGACCCGGATAAAAGCTCGGCCGTTTTGAAAAGTCTGATTAAAAAATTGAAATTTTTATATAAAATTTGAACATATAATACTTTTGATAAATTTTTTAAAAAATATATTATAATATTAGAAGCAATAAGGTATATATGATTATTTGCCGATTTATTTGTTAAGATTTTATTTATTTTGTTAAGATTTTATGTTTTCTTCACCAAAATAAAAAGTATTAAAGATAATTACTAAGTTAGTTGTAAATTATTATAAATTGCAAATGACATCTTATTTAAATTTATAATTTAGATTATATGACAAAATTTTAGTGGAGTCTGTGTTTTATTTGGAGACTTGGAGTCCTGTTTATAGGGATGAAATGGACCGACTCATATTACATTACAAGTGTATTACTTTACATAGATCAAGTAGTTTATTTTTCTTTACTCAAATATATTACGCTATAACTTTTATTAAGCTAAGTTATGCATTAGAACTCTATTTCTGAATATAATTTTCAAATATTATTTGTTTATTTTAAATAATATTTTTTATTTAGAATATAAAATACTACACTTTATATATAAAAAATCTACAATATATTTTGCACTCTATTTTTTTAAATATTTCACATAATATTTTATTCTTGCATTATATTTTTTATTTAGGTTTAAAAGTACTACATGTTATAATTTTAAGTACTCCACTCTATTTATAAAGTTCTACGATTTATTTTGCATTATTATTTTTTAATAGTTTTTTCACATAATATTTTATTCTGCAGATTGCATTATATTTTTTTTATTTAGGATTAAAAGTACTAAGTTTTTATTTATGTATAAATACTTTTATTGTCATTTACTCCACATCAAATATATTGCATTATAATTTTTATTAGACTAAGTTATGCATTAAAACTCTATTTTTAAATATATTTTTCACATATATGTGTTCTGCATGTTAAATTATATATTTTTTATTTAGATTTTAAAGTACTACATTTTATCTATAAAAAAATTCTACACTAAGTTCTGCACTATATTTTTTCTAATATATTTTTAACATAATATTTGATTTTGTAAGTTGCATTATATTTTTTATTTAGATTTAAAGTACTAAATTTTATAATGTTAAGTACTACACTCTAATTATAAAATTTTGCACTATGTTCTTTCTTTCATTTTTTAATATATTTTTTTTCACATAATATTTTATTCTGGTTGTATTATGTTTTTTATTTAGGTTTAAAAGTATTATATTTTGTAATTTTAATTACTACATTATATTTATAAAGTTCTACAATATGTTCTGCACATTATTTTTTAATATATTTTTTCACATAATATTTTATTCTGCAGGTTACATTATATTTTTTATTTGCAATTAAATGTATTAAATTTTATAATTTGAAGTTACACTATATTTATAAAGTTGTACGATATGCTCTGCACTCTATTTTTTTAAATAAAATTTTCACGTATGATTTTAATCATTTTACAATTTAAACTACTTCACTATATTTACAAAGTTCAGCACTCTATTTTTTTAAATAAAATTTTCAGTATGATTTTAATCATTTTACAATTTAAACTACTTCACTATATTTACAAAGTTCAGCACTCTATTTTTTTAATATATTTTTAACATAATATTTATATACATGTTACATTACATTTTTTACTTAGGTTTATAAGTAATATTAATCATGTTTCTCACTCATCTGTACCCCACAATCTGACAAAAATGTAACTGTAGTTATATAGGTCTCCAGGTCTCAAAATAATACTGGTCTCCACTGAACCCAACTCTAAATTATATTGTTTGTGACTATACAAAATATATGAATTAGGCAACTTAGTGTATCAAGAATGCCTAGAGAGAAATAAAAACTACCAAGCTTAACTAACAAGCTTGTGTTTGATACTGATAACTAGCTGCCATACAGATTTTGCATAATACAAGTTGTACATAATTATATATGTTATATTAAAAAATAATTGTTTATTTTGGTGTCTAAACTACTATATCTGATATATCAAGATATTATTCTCTCTGATATTTAAACTGCTCATAATTCGAGTTATAAAATATAAAAATAATTTTTAATATATAAATAAAAAAACCCGAATAAAGCTCGGTTCGGCCCGATCCAGCCCGGTCCGCGAGTCTAAAACGGGCCTTATATTTCTCAGTAGGCCCGGTCCGACCCAAATTTTTTTAAAACTCGGGGCCGGTCCGTTTTGAAAAAAATCGGATTTTTTAAAGTCCGGATAAAACCCCACCCAATGAACTTTTTGTGCGTATCTAATTATGTTAGGTATGTTAATCCAGTGATCCAAAATTTAAATTCAGATTCAAAATGTGATTGTTAAATATTAATTTTGTTCTTTTTAATCACTTGCAATATTTTTTTCCCTAGCAAAGTGATTTAGTCAATCAAATAATCAATCAACTGTACCCAGTAAATACCGTAGAGGACAGTGTTTGAGGAGGGTATACCGTACGCAGCCTTACCCTTGTTCCAAATAATGAAAATATTTTTTTCTTAAAAGACCCCTAACTTGTATGTGCACAGATACATGTGTGTTATGAATATGATGTAAACTTGATGATAACTTAACAATCCACTCTAAGTTAAGTTAAATGATTTGTGTAACCATCTTTTGATGGAGTAGCTTGTATTAAACAAGTATGTAGCTCATTCATGTATACTATAATATCTTAGAGGTTTAGAAATTGTTAGACATTTCAAGTCATGTTGACTACCAGTAAGATATGCAAAACATGTTGGCTAATTATAAATAGATGATACCTTGTACTTCTGCATAAGTGAAAGGGTATCAACTACTAAGGAAATACTATCAACGGATAATCTGCAAAGCTCTCAACGGATGATTCAAGGCACCTTCAACGGATGATCCATAACAGACTCAACGGATAATGCTCAAGTCTCAAGGAACATCACATTTAAATAGCAGTTGAAAGCGACTTGACAGTCACATGGGTTGATTGTATACAAAAGGAATGCGGCAGCCTATAATTAGGGTTATGAAGATCAAGAAGCATTTACATTTTCATGCAAAACAGGGACATTCAAAGATGCTATATCTATCTGGATTGCATGGGACAGAGAAATGAAGAAACATGTGATTAGACCTAAACAATAGATTTATATTTTGTCATATTACACATGTAACTTGGTGATATATAAACCAAGTGTAGTAAAGACTTAATATCGATCGACACAGTCAACACAAGCAAGAACTAGAGAGCATTTGTAAGTTGTATCCTTTAGAACTCTCAAGTTCAGCAGCTGTGTGTTTTTGCATCACAAAGATCTTCTACATTTATATATATCTCTAGTGGAAGTATAAATCCACCAGAAAGTTTTATTAAACACCCTTGTGTATTTACTTTGTCTTTGAATACTTGAATATTTCTTATCTGCGACTAACTTATTCAAACACTGTTATATATATTCGTAAGAAGTTTTAAATTTCCAAAAAGAAACCAGAATTTCATTCAACCTCTTCTGTAATTCTGTTGTTAGATTGGTCGGGAATATCAATGTGTTTAATGTATAAAATGATACAATGATACATAAAAATAATTTTATTGAATAATGTCTAGTAACTACTAAAGTAAAATTTGAAACAGCCCCCTTATTTTATAATTATTGCGCATAACTGGTGAACAGTTGAGTTATGCTTGATTTTAAATACCGATGACATATTTCATCCTTGTCATTCAAAGATTATTTAGCGGAGCTCTATTTTGTTTTTATGGAAATGAGTTAGAATATTACCGTAATATAATTTATAAGTTGTATTATAAGTGATGACAATAAAAATACAATAGAATTAATTTAAGTCAATATTTATAAATTTGTTAATTTATAAGTTACATCTTATCAACTTGTGATTTTAAGCCGTATTTTTAGCTTTAAGTCAACATTTATACAAATTTTTATTGATAAGCTTGTTCTTACTAAAAAAACGGTGGGCAAATTGAAAAAAGCTGGTATTAAATTGACTATTGAATATGATAAACTTGTTCTTACTAAAAATAGTGGGCAAATATTTTGTAATGGAGGACTATTTGTACTTGATATTTTGACTGAGAATAAAATTGCTACTGTTTCTGCTTATATTGTCGAATTTGTTACTTTATGGCATGCTAGACTAGGTAACATCAATGTTGCTTCTATCAAAAGGTTTCAACAACTTAGTTTAATAGTTGAATTCAATAATACATCTTTTAATAAATGTGAAGTATGTATTGTAGCAAAACACCCTAAAAAGGCCTTTAATTAAGTGGAAATCCGTCATCAGCATTTCTTGAATTGATTCACAGTGATTTAGGTGACTTTAAGAACACTATGAGTAGAGGAGGTAAACATTATTATATCACTTTTGTGGATGATTTTTCTCGATACACCAAAGTTTTACTTGTTGAGTTCGAAAGATGAGGCTGAAGAAAAATTTCTTATTTATAAGGCTAAATTTGAGAATCAGTTAAATATAAAAATTAAAAGGTTAAGATCAGATAGGGGCGGAGAATACGATGGAACAACTCTAAAGAGATTTTGTGAACTTAATTGGATTATTCATGAGGTTACAACATCATATATGCCTGAACAAAATGGAATAGCGGAACGTAAAAATAGAACTCTTAAAAATAGAATGATATGCTTATTAGTTCAAGAATGCCCATTAATATGTGGGGTGAAGCTATTATTTATGCTTTTTATGTGCTTAACCGTATGCCGCATAAAAAAATTAGATAAAACTCCTTATGAATTATGGAAGGTTTTTAATCCCAACTTGAGTTACCTCAAATTGTAGGAGTGTTTGGAAAAAATAGGGCTCCCAAATTTTCAAAGAAGTAAAATTGGGCCCAAGACTGTTGATGGTATTTTTGTCGGTTTTAATGGTGGTGCATTATGGTGATGATGAAATAAATGCTATCATTCTTGAAGAAGACCCTAATACCTATGAGGAGACCATGAGATCAATTGACTCCAATTTTTGGCTAGAAGCCATAAATAATGAAATATAGTTCTTTATGAATAATAACACTTGGGTTTATGTGATCTTCCTAAAGATTGTAAAGCACTGGGAAATAAGTGGATTTTCATAAAGAAATATAATCTTGATGGATCAATTGAAAAATACCAAGCCAGGCTAGTGGGTGATGGACATAAAAAGGGTAGATTTAATTGATACTTTCTCCCCGTGACCAATATTTCCACCATAAGAGTCTTAATAACTCTTGCATCTATTCATAATCTTATTGTGCATCAAATGGATATGAAGACTGCCTTTTTAAATGGATATATAAATGATGAGATATACATGAAACAACCAGAGGGATGTGTTGTCCCTGGATATGAAGACAAGGTATGCCGGCTTATAAGATCATTATATGGTCTTAAATAAGCTCCGAAAGACTGGTATGAAAAATCTACATCAAACAATCACCTCTAATGACTTTCAGGTAAATGGTTCAGATGCATGTGTTTATTCCAAATTTAATCAATTTGATTGTTTGATCATATATCAATGTGTGGATATGTTAATTTTTGGTACCAAAATTGATGTAGTATATACAAGCAAAGCTTTCCTAAGCTCATATTTTGATATGAAGGATTTAGGAGAAACATATGTGATTCTTGGCATAAAGATTACTAGGAATTCATATGGGTTAATATTAAATCAGTCTCATTATATTGAGAAAATTTTAAAAAAATTAATCAATTTGATTTTACCTCCGTGAAAACTTCATATGATCCTAGTATTCATTTGAAACAGAATAAAGGCATTAGTGTTTTTCTAGGAAAAATATGCCAAGATAACTAGAATCGTAATGTTCTTAATGAACTATATCAAGCCTGATATAGTGTATATTGTTAGTAGACTGAGTAGATACACTCACAATCTTAATCGTGATCATTGGGATGCTTTAATTAGATTGTTGAAGTACTTAAAAGACACTATCAACTGGGGTTTAAATTATCAAAGAACTCCGTATGTTTTAGAAGGATATTGTGATGTAAATTAGGTGTTAGACAATTATGAGATTCAGTCTACTAGTGGTTATAACTTTACTCTTTCTGGAGCTACTATATCTTGAAAATATTCAAAACAAACTTGTTATGCTAAATCCACACAAGAATTTGAGTTTATTGCGCTAAAGTTGGCAGATAAGAAGTCGAATGGCTAAGATGTTTACTTGATGATATTCCATTATGGGGGAAGCTAGCTCCATCAACTTCAATGCATTGGGACTCACAAGCTGCAATGGGACTAGCTAATAATCAATTATACGATGGGAAAAAAAGACATATTCGCTTGAGGCATGCTATAGTTCAAAGTCTGATCAGAAATAATGTGATATCACTCGAGTATGTAAATCAGAGAGGAGTATTACAGATCCTCTCATCAAAGGCCTTTGTAGAAAATTAGTATTGGAGTCAGCACTATGAATGGGTTTAAATCATATTGTGGAGTAAATTGTGAATTCAATATTAGACTTGTCTAAGTTCAATGGGTCAAACGAAATCACAAAAGAACTAATGTTTATGTATACTACTCCCAACCTTACTAACAAAGTGATTTAGTATTTTTATTATTGTCATATATGTAAGGATGAGCTAATGCTCTTAATAAGTTCATACCCTCGTGAATACAAATTTGATGAACTTATCTATGTGAATGTGGGGGTTATGCCCAACCCCCTATGAGAGTTCTTTAAGAGAAGGACCTATGGAGCATTCACGAAAATTCAGGTACAACGTGGGGCATTTTTATAAAATGATGCGAAATCGCTTCTTGATTTGAGAAAGGTTTAAGTGCGCAAATATATTCTCACTAACTACCATGAGACGTTCAAGAACTTTCTACCTTACATGGTTGTGAGGGATGTTTGTATTTACTGTGTATCAATTCAAGTCCACAAGATAATGATGTTGAAGAAACCGACTACCATTGCCCATTAAATTACTCAATTTATTTTTCTTTTGAATCATGTGGGGAATGTTAGAATTAATATAAATATTATTTCAAAAATATGTTTGCTTCAAAATAAAATAATGTATGAGTATTTTGGTTTTAAGACTTTTATTTTTAATACTTTTGTTTTTAAAACCTTTCATTTTGATACTCTTCATTCAAAGACCTTTTACATTTCACCTCCCATTATCAATAGTGACCTATGACTATCCTTGGAGTTATTAGTTTCACTCATATAAAAGGAGGTCTCTTTCCTCAATTTTGAACACAAAAAATTATATTCTCTCAAGTACTATCATATAAATATATGAATGTTTTTGGGAAATGATTAAGAGTAATTTCAATGTATTTCTTTGTACTACACTGAATTAATAGAGGTCGTGTAATCCTGTAGGTTGATTGCTAATAGGCCGTGTGTACGTAGCAAGGCAAATTCAATTTTAGGATAGTGTTAATTCATGTCACGACTCTACATTCACACAAGTTATTCGATTTTCTTTCTCACCTTTGATGAACAATATCGTATTAGAGTTAGAGGATAAAGATTAAGACAATGCATGACTGTAAATTGAGAATATTCTTCTGTTATTTTCCCTCTCTAAGAGTTGAGCTTTACTTCATCTTGTTCATGTAATTATGATATATAAGGACATAATGTGTGCAGCTATGAATTATTTTTTATTTTAAATCTTGATGCGAAATTATCATTTTTAACATGGTATCTCTTTTTAAGAGTTGAGCTCTACTTTATCTTATTCATGTAATTGTGAGATATAATCACAGATGTGACGCCCTCAATCTCGGGGTTAGGAAATGAGGACTCACACACCTCTAATCTAATAATTAAATATACATAAACCCCGATTAACTACTAACAGGATCAACAGGATAAAGTATGAGACAAGATTACAACTACCAATCATAAAATATAACTTACAAACCCAATATATTATTAAATAAACAATATCGATTCCGGCTGGGAACCGACAGATAACCCATTGTATCCTTATACACCACTTTCTAGGCGCGAGCTCACTCATAAACACCACTACCTGCTCTGGCAACCGAAAGCCCTCAACACGGTAGGGACCACCAGGTACGCTCTTACGAGCAGTGCGCCTAAGTCTGGCCATCTTCTTGCTTAACTGCCATGGTTAGATTAAGACAAATCAAATGAGTATAAAACTCAGCAAATAACTATATAGCAGTTCTACAATATCAAATCACAATATACTTGAACAAACTAGGGCATTCTACTTCAATTAATCTAGGTGGCAGATTTCTATTTTTTTTTTTTGGAATAAGGAAAGGTATCTGAAGAATAGTAGGGGTTTCAAGGAACAAGGCTCGAAGAAGGACGAAAGCCGATATTCATCACAAATCATTATAGGATCAAAATAGATCTTTCGATAGAGGAAAGCATCAGTATTTCAAGATAGAATCAACCATATGATCAACAATTTCAAGAATCAGGGTTCTCGAGCTTTAAGCTCCACAATAACATAATCAACTCTTTTCAAAGCAATATAAACCATTTTCATTTCCAAAAATCAATTTATTGAATGAAAGTTTTAGTTCCCTTTTTAAATAATCAATTAGAACCCTTGATTGGATCACTTTATCTTTCCATTTCATTATATACGGGTGATCAGCCCGTATCGACCTCCATTCCGGTCTTAAAGGTACCAATCAGCATAATTTCAGCCTTAAATTGGACTAGTCCCACTAGCCTCTTACCATGACTGGACTAGTCCCACTAGCCTCTTACGTCTCAATCCAATCCATCAGGAATTCATTTGGAAAACCTTGAGTTGGAAAAACAAATAGGTTTTCTAAAATCCATTTTTTATCATTACCAAGCATTTGAAATCATTCAGACTCTTTCAAGTCGAAACTCATTCTTAAATCAGATTTTAAAGAAACAAGGTTCAGGGAGTGAATCAAAGATACGCAAGGAACAATTCACAAGAATTCTGTGTCAAGGATAACAAGACACCAAATTAGAAGGATAAACATTGATTTAGGGATCAATAGGGTGATCAAGAGAAACAGAATATCATTAAACAGGGTTAACCAAGATAATCAATAGGTTCAATATGATTCATGGCATTATGGGTAACTTGAACAGAAAGACAGATTATCAAAGGGTGAAATCAATAGGATTATCAATAACAGGTTATTAAGAACAAGAGTTCTTCAAATCAATATCAGGGTTTCATAAAGCAAAGGTTTCACATTTTAACAGTTCAATACTCTACATGGTATGAACAACATTCTCTTTATAATCGCTCACACAAGTAATCAGAGTTACTTGCCTGAATTTGCTTTCCTGAGGGTTGAACTACTGCCACCTAGTAAATCCTTTCCTTTCCTAGCCTGAATGCCCTCACGCTCCGAATCTACAATAAAACCAAAATCTTAATCAGATTCTCAACTCTCGTTCCCGGAACGATCACTCTATACGATAACTCGATTATATCTTTGACTCGAGTATACGAATATAGCTTATACATATAAGCACATAGCACATAGCACATAGCATATTCCTTTCTCGTAGCTTTTATATCCTTATATACTTAACAATCAAAGCGTACTCGCTTGACCTTGGCTATTTCACAAATCAAACTAACACGACTCTTTTACAAGACCTATTCACAACCAAACATTTACATTCATAACCATCACTTATATCAATCATCTCAGTTTCCTTTTCTTTTGTTCCTTAATTCGAACCACACATACAAAACGCATCCACATATATTCAATTTCAACCTCATATAAACAAACACAACTAATGCAATTCACAAGGATCATTTAGCACTTTCATCCCTTTTTAACCAAAAATCCGAATCCTACTTTCATTAAGGGTTGAAATCAACACTTTTGTTTAATTATTAAAGTTCGAACACAACATTATTTAATCTTTGTCATGCAATCAAAATCTCACTTAGCAATTTAATCCATTTAATTTCACCTTTTTATTCCTAAGAATCCATTCGAGTTTTTCCATAAATCAACATTCAAGAATGGATTTTAACATGCAAGGCAATACATCACATTTCCCACTTATCTTAGTTTTTAACTAGATCATTCTATTCACTTAAACATCAAATCATGCATCAATTAACTCATTCAACCAACATGCATTGACTTAATCAATAATTAATCCCCTTTTTATCTTATTTTTATTCGGCAAAACATAGTTTTCAACTCAAAGACTAATCACTAGCATGCACTTATTGATCTCCTTTAAAACTATCATGCAATCACTTTTAAACCATACAAACTTAGTGTTTACCAAGATTATCTCACACAATTCAATTTCCTTTCTTGTTAACACAAAAAATCGAACTTAGACTTAGCATGTAACAACAATTTCATTCATTTTTAATCTAATAACAATCCATCATCATTTTTAAGCAAGTTAACTCAAATCAAACAACTTTAAAGATTAAAACCATTCGGCCTTTTTCAAAAACAAACATGCAACTTGATATTCTTAATCCTTGAATCACAAATCAACCTATATTTCAACATCAAATCAATAACTCATGCATTTCAATACAATCAACTTGATTTCCTTAAAATAGTAAGGGCCATTCGGCCTTTTAATCAAAACATCACATGCAAACATAAATAAGTGATCTTAAGGTTCTAGAGCTCAGTTTTTAACATCATAGCTCACCACCGGTTCACCGGAGTTCATCACCGGTGGCGGTGGCATCACGGTGGTGCCCTCATTCGAGGGTGTCCAACCACGAAACCCCCGATTTCTTAACAAAAGAAATGCAACAACACTACATGCAATCTGATTTCAGCATAGTAATCACAGAACACGAACTAATCAAGCAAGCCATCGGTTCTTGGCTCAAAACCGAACCCGAAAACACACACACACTTCGGCATGCAAGCCTAATCACACATATGCACATACTTCTACCTACACATAAGTGTTTAGCAAGAAGAATTAGGGAAGATTGATGAGTTTGATCAAGGAAAAAGGAGGTATACCGAGAGAGATTGAAGAGAGAGCCGAGAGAGAGTTGTTCGAGTGAGAGAAGAAGAGATTAGAGAGAAGAGAAAAAAAATGAGGTCACGGGAGCAAGAAGAAAGAAAATGGGGGAGGAAGGAGTAATTTATACTCCACCAAAACAAGGGCAATTTAGTAATTCATTAATTTCTTTTTGACTTGCACTTTCTTTCTCTTTTAACTCAAATGCAACGAAATTCAAAATAAAAATATTTTTCTCTCGGAAAGTCGAAGATTATTGAAAATGATAATTTTAACACGTAGGTCTCGAAATTAGCTTTTTATCCATTACTCATAATAAGAATTTGAGCGAACGGTTGATTTTATATGAATTTTGCAATCTTGCTTTAATAAATATATTTTCCACATAAAATCAATTTAAAAATGCAAAGATCAACAATCAAATTCACTTATTATTTTTAAAAAATCTCTAGGATCTTTATGAAGATAACAGAATAAATCCCATGTTTTTATCCTTCTCAGATGATTTTATAAAAATACGCGAAGGTTAATTAAACCTTTACTTAAATCACATAATTCATTTAAAATTCACAAAATCGACACAGAACACATAGTCATGCATACAGTCAAGCAATCACACATATACAGTCACAAAACGACTTAGGTCGGATTATAGAATATATCCCTCTTTAATCTTTATCCTCTTTTACGCGTACCGGGTCACGTTCAGCCTGACGGCCCGACGCTCAGCGTTTCGATTACGCTTCTCATTATCTTTGCCAATCAACACGTCTCTTAGGACGAAATACTTTATTCATTCACTTCACATACAATTCTCATTTTATATTATTTAATTTTCATACTAGGACGGGTTCCGTTCTACCTGATGGCCCGACACCACAGCTCGACTTCTAAGCTGACTCTTTAAATTGGAACGTTTTTATCCACGCTCCTTAACTCTAGTATCCAGGTAAGACAAATAATCATCACTTAGTCACATAATTATAATCTCATCATATAACACATACTTTATTTTCTTAATTACGACGCAAAATTCTCGGTCGTTACAATCTACCCTCCTTAAAGGGATTTTGTCCCCAGAATCTAATCTAAGCAAACAAATGGGGATACTTTTCTTTCATTTCGCTTTCTAATTCCCAAGTCGATTCTTCGACTAAAGGATTTCTCCACAACACTCTAACTAGAGGTACAACTTTATTTCTAAGCGTCCTTTCTTTTCGATTCAAAATTCGCACTGGTTGTTTTATATAGGATAAATATGGTTGGATTTCCACTGGTTCCAACTCGATCACATGGCTCGCATCAGCATTATACTTTTTCAGGAGAGATACATGAAACACATTGTGCAGATGTTGCATTTGCGGCGGCAGCGCCAATTCATACGCCACTTTCCCAACTTGTCGCAATACTTCAAATGGTCCAATGTACCTTGGACTCAGCTTTCCTTTCTTTCCAAATCGAGTTAAACCTTTCCAAGGAGATATCTTCAACAAGACTTTGTCTCCAGTTTCAAATTGCTCATCTTTTCGTTCTTGATTCGCGTACTTTGCCTGTCGGTCTTGAGCTGCAATTAATCTCTTTCGTATCATTTCAACCTTTTCCTTCATTTGCTGAACTAGCTCTGGGCCAATTAACTTGCGCTCACCAACTTCGTCCCAATAAGTAGGGGATCTACACTTTCTTCCATACAACGCTTCATAAGGCGGCATGCCAATACTCGCGTGATAACTGTTGTTGTAGGAAAACTCAATTAAGGGCAAATAATCGTCCCAATTTCCTTTGAAATCTATTGCGCAGGTTCGCAACATGTCTTCAATCGTCTGAATTATCCTTTCACTTTGTCCGTCTGTCTGCGGATGATATGACGTACTCATTTTCAATTTCATTCCCAAATGATCATGAAATTGTCGCCAAAATCTCGAATTAAACCTTGGATCTCTATCAGACATGATAGATACAGGAACTCCATGACGCATCACGATCTCATCCAGATACAATTTGACCAACTTCTCTAATGAAAACCTTTCGTTTATCGGCAAGAAATGTGCTGACTTTGTCAACCGATCGATTACCACCCAAATCGTATCGTGATTTGACTTGGTTTTAGGTAATCCTACCACGAAATCCATCGCGATATGTTCCCATTTCCATTCAGGTATGTCCAGTGGCTGAAGCAATCCGCTTGGCCTTTGATATTCCGCTTTAACTCTTCGGCACGTGTAACATTTACTTATCCATTCCACAATTTCCTTTTTCATGTTTGGCCACCAATAATTTTCTTTCAAATCCTGGTACATCTTCGTACTCCCAGGGTGAATTGAAAATCTCGAGTTATGCGCTTCTTGTAAAATCTCGTGTTTTAGTTCCACGACATTAGTTCCAGGAGCAGCCTCCGTCTCTCCGGCGTCGCATTTCGGCGGATCGGCCGGCGAGTTTGAAGTATCAAGCGACGTCGTTTTATCCGACGTGGCATCATTATCTACCTATAAAATAACGATAAATAAAGCGTGAAAATCAACGGCTGAGATTTGATGAGATGAGATGAGATGAAATGAAATTACCTTTTGGCGCTTAGGAGACTGAGGCTTATCTTCAGATGATGATGATCGCCTAGCGGTGTTGTTGGTGGAAAGAGATCCACTTCGTCTCGTTGAAACCATTTTTGTTGGTTGGAGAGATGAGATATTTGAGTTTGTTTTTATTTTATGCTCCTTGTCATTTTACGTCACCACAGCATTCATCAA
Source organism: Apium graveolens (assembly GCF_009905375.1). NCBI lineage: Eukaryota > Viridiplantae > Streptophyta > Magnoliopsida > Apiales > Apiaceae > Apium > Apium graveolens. The sequence goes on along the minus strand of NW_027417638.1, from coordinate 38,803 downwards.
TCATTTCGTTGTCATTTTTTGTGATTGTTTGTATTTGAAATGTAAATCATCACAACCTACGGTTTTTCTCGCAAGTTTAACTTGTTTTGATTGCCCACACTTCTTAATAATAACGGATCCGGACTCTACTACATTCACAATAACTACATAACATAAATTTAGTATAATAATATTTTGAAGATTGCTGAAATTACGGAACAAAATATAGATATTTTGCTAAACACTCGAAAAACATGAAATGAATGTTGTGATTAATCTTATTGATTGATTACTTGAATACCAGAGAAAATATGTATATTCCTTCTAATGTAAACTATTTCTCAACCCAAAATAAGAGGTCTATGTATCTTATTTATAGATAATCGAGCCACACTTAATTCTTGGAGGATAAGTTACCTCTAAATGGTTTAGGGTTTCGTCTAACCCATCAAGATCAACCGAAGTTTAAGCACAAGTGGTATCATAACTGCTAGGGTCGCAGAGTAATGATGTCACGTATGCGATCCCTGGGAACCTTGGCCCATACAGCGATCTGGTAATTATGTCCATGTAACCCTTTTTGAGGAGTTTATACTTATTAGCTTTCATAGCGATATGCCGCCTTACGATCTTGGCTCGCTGGTTTTCTACATTCATGAGGCGCCCTCTTAAGAGTTTTGTCTGCTGATCTTCTACATTCGCGAGGCGTCCTCTTTAGAACTTATCATTTGAGCCTCCATATTACAAGTAAAGGAGTAATACGTCCCCAAAGTTGGGTTCGCTATTAGTGATAATAACGACCCTGTTTAGCGAGTGTTACTTTTGAGGGTCGTAGTAATGGCCTCTATCAACAAATTCCTTTCACGAGGCTTTCTATGACCCTTAACGGAGCTCATACCTGTTGATTTATAATGTAAAGCCCATTAGGCATGTTTAGGACCTATGCAAAAAGCGGGCATAACAACTACCTCCATTCAGGGTTGCTATTAAAAAAATGACACAAAATTAGAGTTCATCATAAAAAGGACGAAGTATGGTCATGGCCGTAGTTGCGACCTTTCATAAGTGGCCATATTTTCACCTTCATTAATTATTATAAATGAAACAATTATTTGACATGTGTCTTTCATTGAGATTAGACCTCGAGGTTGGGATCATGCCACATGTCCAACATTTTCTCTCTCCTGAACCGTCTATAAATATGTTGGATTTTAACTCATTTCCTTAATTTCTCAGGAATATTTTTAACAAATCACTCTTCATCTGCTAAATGATCAAAACGGTGAATATTCGAAGAACATCAAGAATAGTTTACCATATTCAGTCATCGCACTCTTCAAGTTCATCTCAATCTTCAAACAATAAAATTTTTAATCTTATAATCTTTGTTAAGTCAAATATTTGCTTGTTTATTCATAACATGTGTCTCTTGATATATCTTAATCACGAGGGGACCCTGAAACGAGCCCTAGGAATCATGAGAACCCAGTTAGATATATGACAACGACCCCATTTCAGATATAGGCTCGTGTGTGATGAGGCCACTAGTTTACACTCTTCTTGTCCTTGACTTTCATTATTTTATTTTATTTTATTTTTTTTAGGATCACGCACTAATTACAACACCATCTTTTCAGATGTCGAGTGACGCGTCATCAGCTTCTTCCCCACTTAGCCACTTTCCTCGCCACCAGCACAGTTCTGAGGAGTTCCAAAAGGAACTTAACGAAATATCTGGAAAAACACGGCACCCTCTTTCTCCGACCCCAAGAATTAGCGAGGAATTTGCCGCTAACATAGCAAGAGTCCAAGTGGCGACTAGTTCCTCCTATTCATTCTAACTATTTTCAGATCCATCATGGAATCAAGAACATTTTACCCGCGACTCTGATCTTGGTAAATGGCACAAAAAGAAACCTTTCAATGTTACCATTCCAGAATTTATTTTCGGTTAATGACCCTGATCCCAATGATGAGGATATAGGAGAGAACGCAGCGTTTTGCGAGGATGTGGAAATGACTCAAGAGCCCCTGACCTATGTCGAGAAGGCTCATCGTGAGATAAGCCAGCTAACCGCGAAAGTTGATCGGTTGTTTGTTGGGGTAGGGCCCTCTGGCCAAAGAGATGTAATTGATGTAAAGAGTGAAACGCTCACAAGCTCGTTAACAGAGCCTGCATGTTAATTTTATGATGCTCAAGATTCTGACGATGATAAAAATATCGAGTGAGAGTTCGCATATGGCGACATTGACGAGATAAAAAAGATAATAATTGTGTGTGATCATGATTACGTGCTAGAAGAGAGCCTGAGCTATATATCTCTACCCCGGCCTAAACTAGAGGGAACAATTTATGTTGGAGGACCAGCCCCTAATAAGGAGGGGAGCTCAAATGTGAAGGCAGGATCGCCCCCGTGTGTTGGCCTGTATGGATCAACATTCTACCCTTACAGCCGAGAACCTGGTGAAATTAGTGGATAAACTGCACTTAGTTTGCAAACCAATTATTCCTCTGAACCATATGAGATGTTATCATTTTAATTATTCTGAAAATGGTGGGCGCGTTCCTCGCATGGTCTCATCTGTGGCCTGCCTAAAGTTGGGGTTTTCCTCTCATCTCCACCCTTTCGTCGTGGACGTTTGCGAGGAATATTCCCTTGCACCCATTCAAATCAACCCTAATAGCTACCGTTCAATTATAGGGTTATACATTCTTCTCCCATTGATCTTGGGGATCGTCATTCACGAGCCCCAACCGACCCTTGCTCTCGCTAACACGGTGGAAGCTTCTGTTAAGCGGGTTCAACCTGAGGGGCCGCCTGAATCTGGCGTCGCATCAAAGAAACAATGGGCTGGCACTCCTAATGCTATAATGGTTCATCATATATATATAAAAATAGGGTCTCAATTCATAACTGAAGCGGGGGTCCATGACTGGGTTAACGCAGATGTTGGTGTCTCAATTGACATTACCTCTGAGCTGATCGTGGAACTCTTTATGAGAAAGGTTTCCCATACAAAAGAGTGAAAGAATTTGAGATGTGACAACATGATTATGCGATTCAAGTTAGCTCAAACAGAGAAGGATGCGGAGAAGATGTCCGAGAATTACAAACTAAAGTTGAAGGAGGACATCACGGTGGTGTGAAAGGATCTCCGCAAGGAGATGGCAAAGGTAAAGGACACGGAGAAAGCTCGTGATACTGTAATTGAGACGGCTCAGTTGGAAAATGAGCTTCTTAATAAAAAAAATTATTGATTTGACCACTCAGCTAGAGGCCGCTACTTTTGATAAGACGGGGCTTGAGACCGAACAATCAGTTTTTGTCAACAGGTTTTCATGAAGCGTTTTCTCCGCAAAGTTCCTAACTCTGACTGGTTCGTTTTTGGGCAACACCTCGTTCAATATGTTGAAGACCTTAAAGTGAAAATGGATGAGGAATCTAAAAAGGGGCATGAAGAAAAGCCGGTCGGGCTTGCAAAGAAGCAGGTCGAGGATGCCGCCCGTGGGCCAAAGTAGGTGCGGCCACCAACTTCATTTCCTGTTTTTCTTATTTATTTATGAACAATGTCAAACTTAAAGAAGATTGGATTCATTCAAAACTCCACAATTATAATTTATTTAACTGATTTGGGTCGCTCTTTAACTACGAATTTTAATGATTTTATTTAATCGTCTTTTAGTTCCTTTTATATGTTGTTTTTTATGCATTTAAGCTTCCTCCTGGGTCGCATATTATGTATGCTCCTCTTGGTGGCTTTTTGCAATTAATTTATACAAGTAAGCGGGGTCCGCATTTTAGCTGCCCCTTTATATTTTTCAAAGGTCGCTTTAAATGTATTCCTTAACTTAGATATATCAAATCTTATTATTAATTTGTATATGGATCACGTTTAATAATCATCATAAACCTTATTAGGCTGGCAATGGCGACCTTGATCGATATTCCTTTTAGTAAGCGACCTATCCAAAATGTTGCCTATAGCGAGTTCCTCTTAGTATCATGTTGCAGCATGTTTTAGCGAATGCCACAAGTTTGAAAGCAAAGCGAGGGTGATGCCTACCTCAATATTTACTCGTAATTTTTTATATTTAACATGGAATAATCCTTAACCAATACATAATTCTTAAAATTGAACAAATAAACAAATTATTCATAAATAAGTAGAGCGAAACCCAAAAGGTCATATTACATATGTACCACCTAGAGGGGACGTCTATATGACCCTTACCCCTATACTAAGATGTATTTATTCATACCGAGTCTAAAATATAAAAAAACACTTAAAATAGAGGCTACTGAGTGAAGTGTGTCCGCTACTGGTAGTATTTTTTGAGATACTCCGCATTTCAGGCCCGCGAAATTAACGTGTCATTCATATATGTGAGATGATAACTACCTTCCCACAACACTGCTTTGACCTTGTAGGTCCCCGCCCAGTTTGCCCCAAAGACCCCGTGGCCAGGAACTTTGGTGTTTGGCATGACACGTCGTAAGACCAGATCTCCAACATGCAACGGGAGTACTTTAACTTTCCCATTATAATATCTAGCGACCCGCTGATGATAGGACGCTAAACGAGCGTCAGAATCTTGTCGTGTTTCTTTTAGCATATCAAGATACAACCGATGATTCACCTCGTTAGCCTGAGAGTCATAATGATCGCTTATGAATGACCCTGAACTGATCTAAATAGGTACCATGGCTTTGCACCCGTATGTGAGAGAAAACGGGGTCTCACCCGTGGTACTGCGAGCAGTCGTGTTATACGACCAGAGTGCTCTAGGTAATTCGTCGACCCATTTCCTTTAATGTCTTCCAGCCTGGTTTTTGAAGTGTGCTTGATAATCTTATATATCGCCTCAATGTACCTGTTACTTTTTGGATGACTAACGACCGGAAAACTCTTCTTGATTTTCCGATTTTTGCAAAACTTATTCATTTTTTCACTATCAAATTGCTTGCCATTATCAGAAATAAGCTGATAAGGGATCTCGTAGCGACATACAATGGCCCGATGAACAAAATCCATAAGTTTTTTAACAGTTATAATGGCTAATGGTTCAACTTCTGCCCATTTTGTGAAATAGTCTACTACGACCACTGCATATTTCACGCCCCGTTTTACCTTGGATAATTCCCCTATTAAATCAATCCCTCACATAGCAAACGGCCATGGGCTAGTGAGTGAAGTCAGGCTCACAGCGGGCATGTTGCTAAATATTATGAACCTTCGACACTTATCACAAGCCCTAAAAAATTTCAAGGCGTCTAAATCTATGTGCCTAATTGTTGAGTTATAATGATTTATCTAAATCTAAAGTAAAAATAATAAGAAGTTTGGATGTCATTTATTTTCATAGCTATTTTTTTTATCAATAATGCGTTATAATTAAAAATGACTTATTTTAATATTAAATTAAAAGAAATGAGGAATATAGTTATTTCCCCTTTATAAGTTCTTGGCAGGTCTTTATTAAAGAGAAAGTCTTGAACTATGTACTCCCTAATTAGATTCATAAAAAAAGATAAGATAATAGAATAAAAAAAATTCAAATTTTTTTTTCCAAACTATGCTATCGAGTTTTTTCAGAGAAAAAAAGAAATTTGTAAATAAAATTCTATCAACTTTTTATCCATAATTTGATTCCTAAAACTGTGATGATCGAAGATTAACAATTTTTTATTCATAACTTTCTTTCTAAAAATGTGATGGTTAGAAGAGAAACTCGTGAACTTAATTTTAAATTCTGCTAATCACTATGAAGTATGAAGATTTGCATACGTCAATCATTTGTTTATTTCTTCTGTTAAATAGTATGTTTTTAATTATTTTTCATTTTTGATTCTCAAAACTATATTGAACTAAAGTTTTTGGTAAAAGTAACATAAGCTATAGGAAAAATTATTTCACGAAAAACATTTTTTTTCTTAAAATATCGGATAACTTTTTTTTCTTTCAAAATGATACGTATGAGGGAGGGAGTATCAATTTTTTTTTGACGAACAATAAGATTTTATTAAACATAAAACATAAAAACACAGTCGGGACAAACCCCCAAACTGACAAATACAACCTGATTGTGAAACAAAGACCGAGCTAAACAAATAGCCGTTTTGTTTTCAGATTGCTTAACAGATAGAATATAAATATTCTTGGATAAATGGGCAAATTCATCACTGTACTTTTCGAAAACTTTCACTTGGGTCATCAACCCAAAAACACTTGTACTACGTATACATTTCAATTGAGTTTCTCCCGTTACTCCCGTTAAAAAAGTAACAGAATGCTTATATGGAAGAGTGACATGGCATGAACTACCCGTTATCCTGCTTCTTGAATAACCCACCCATCCCCCATTTCATTCTTAGAAGATGCAACCCTTCATTCTTCCCCCTTCCATGTCTAGCTCGAACAGTTCATCTTCTTCAATTAGGAACCCTTATGGTAATAGTTCTAATACATTCTATACTAGTAGAAAAAACAACTGCGAGTTTGAATATCTTGATGTGAGATGTAAATGCGATTTGCCAGCACCATGTCAAGAAGCGTGGAAAGAGGGCACACTAGATCCGGGAAGGCGATTTTTTGGGTGTTCACAATACAAGGTAACATTGAGTTTTTTTCAGAATTTAAAACTTTTGAGATTGTTGAATGTGATGATTTTTTTGTTTTATTGGTAGAATCCTAGTAAGAAATGTAATTTTTTCGTTTGGGCTGATCCACCATACTCGGAAAGGGCTAGAGAGGTGATCAATGTTTTAAAGTCGAAAATGCAGAAGAAGGAAGATGCTTTGAACAATGTTGGAGTTGATGTCAATTTTTGTGAAAGAAAAATGCTTGTGTTACATGAAGAAGTGTGCAAACTTCGTCGCAAAAATGAGGAGGCGGAAGAGTTGTTAAAGAAATTGATGAGAGCAAATTGTATTTTGAAGAAGTTGTTGGCAGTTGCAGTAATATTTGTATTTATGTTTTGGTTGGTGATATATGATGATTGTAGTTGTAGTTTTATTAGTGTAGTTGGAGTAGTTGGTTGTTGAAGTAGCAGTTTGTTGGTTGTAATGGTGATATTAAGTGCAAGTGAATACAATATTTTGGTTTATTTTGATTGTTTTAGTTTGTGAAAGATAAAAGAAAGAAAGGGTGATTTCTGTCATTGCATAACATGAAAGATTCCTTACAAGATCATAAATTCAACACCAAAAGACAGCCATGGTTCCCCACTTGGAGCTTACAAAAGTAATAAAATAGGTTCCTTGACCATACAAAAGACATAAGCTAAGTTCATAGAAGTTTACAAAAGCACTTAAACTAAGCATGACTGTCACTTAGTTTAAACTTAAACTTAAACATGACTTTGATAAAAACAAATACTACTTCTTCCTTGGGGCTTTGAATGATTTGACTGGACCCTTGCTTTTCTTCCCCTTTCTCACTCTTGATGTTCCTGGCATGTCTGCATCTGGAGTGCCACTAGTTCCACCATTGTAAACCAAACCAGGTGTATGCATCTGCAATAATAAGATAGTAAACATTAGTAATGGGCTAAGAAATTACAAAACTTGATAGAAATCTTTAAGATCTTACAAAAATAAGCCAGTTGACTTGAGTGCTTGGAGTAACATCTTCAAGTGTGCTTTGAGTGGACTGTGCAAGCCTCTGGCTTCTCCTTGGTGTGTTAGGTTTTTGACTTGAAAACATTTCCTCATTTCTCATTGCCTCCTCCATAAGCTCATCTTCCCCTGTTTCTTTTTCAATGTCATGCCTCTCCATCTCACTTGCAATTTCTTCTTCTTCTTGAGTTTTCTTCTTTTTTTCCCTCTCTGTTTCTTTGTTGAAGGGGTCCTCTGAGTTTCTTCAGGGCATTTGGTGATGTTATGTCCCGGTTTCTTACAATTACTGCAGTGCATCACCCTGCCTTGTCTACTTAGCTTGCTTAACTTACTATTCCCACCCCTGTTAACTGATCCTTCCCAACCTTCTCTCCTTCTCTGCCTTTTAGGCCTTCCTCTCAATGTCTTCATTCTTGGAGGTGGCATAATAGTATCTCCATCAACCTCTTCCCAAAAAGGCTCACCCCTTATCACTTCCAAAAAGTGAGAGTAAGCCTTCATATAAGTTTCTTTCTTAAAATAACGGGACACAAAATCAGTTGGATTAGGCCTACTTTTCTGTATAGCAGCAACAGCGTGACAATATGGTGCCCCTGTTAATTCCCAGACCCTACATGAGCATGTATGTTCTGTTAAGTTTACACAAAATCCTACCCCCCTCCATTTCACTTGAAAATTATGTCTCCCATCCCAAAGCACACTATACTCAGAACTTGCTACAACCGCATCATTTAAAATTTTCTGAGTTCAAGGAAGAATAATACAATCTACATTTTGCATAACATCTCTTTTCTGATGTAATCTTTCCATAATCTTATCATGGATATCAGTCAATATTTCAATTAATGGCATGAATCTGGATTTCAGAATCCATGAATTAAAACACTCCGAGATGTTATTCTCGGTGATATCTGTGTTGCAATGTGTTCCAAAGAAAGCTTTAGACCATACATGTGGTTCAAACCTATTCATTATCACCCAATCCCTCTTTGATGCCTTCTCAAGATCCCTCATTGCAGCTTTAAAAGCTTCAGGATATGTGGCATCACTAGCATCATAAAAAATATTCCTCACAGCCTCACTTCCATATTTCTTTCCAAGGTTGGAATATATATGCCTTGTGCAATTCCTGTGCTCTATATGTGGTAGCAGTTCTTTCACAACCTTTATTAGCCCCTGTCAAAAAATTATCCAACAAAATAAAGATCTATAACCAACAAAAAATTATCAAACAAAAAATTATCCAACATAATAAAATAATGAAGGGACTGATGTACCTTTTGTTGGTCAGAAATGAAGGTATATCCATAACCAGTCCCTAATCTAAGATCTTCAGCAACAAGCATTAAGAACCACTTCCAGCTATCATATGATTCAGTCTCAACCACAACCATTGCAACATGAAAAATGGAGTTATTTCCATCCCTCCCTACAGCAGATAAAAGTCATAAAATGACCACCATAATATATTACTAGATCTTGAGGCCTGTAAAACACATGTATATCGATTTAGGGTTCATAATTATACTACCAATTAAGTAATGAGTACAAATTAGGGTTTCAGAATTGTAATAACTACCAGTTTAGGGTTTAACCTATATATCACAATAAGGTCGAAACTTACATATATAAACCATATATATATAATAGGGTAAATATGAGCATAAGATCGAAACTTACATGATTACTAGGTTGCCTTCAATCTTCGATCACATCTGTCGTCCGTTTTGATTGATCGATCGCCCCCTTTCTCCAGTCGTATGTGTTGGTTTAGATGTAAGTAATAATAAACCCTTAATTTTCTTTAGTAAATCGGGTTTATTTGATATGGGTGGTTATTTAGAAACGGGTCGGGTTATTACATCTGGCACAGATGTGACACCGAAGTGGCACCGACGTGGTTAAAGTTAACGACACACCATTAAAGTCAATGGCGATTTAACGGACGTGAAAATAATTTGAAATCAAGTGTTACGATTGACAATATTGTATGAAACTGTTATGTGACTGAAAGCTTTTTTGGGTTGGTGACCCAAGTGAAAGTTTTCGAAAAGCACAGTGATGAATTTGCCCATTTACCCAAATATTCTTGATAATAAAAATGATTACAAAAGTTTCTCGAGCAATCCAGTCGACACCACTATAACTGAAAATAGTAGAATCACAATTGACCCGCGCATATAAAAAACCGGTGATAGACCACTGTCCATATTTGTCAGTTACACCAACTAAGGTCGGGGGTACAGATGCCTCATATATTGAACAATCCTTTGTTGTGCGATGTGAGCTCTCGCGATAAGTACCACAATTTCAGTTTTGAAGTGGGTTGCCCAGATCTCCCAATACACCGTAGAAATCATTCTTAATGCAACATGACAATGAATCAAAAACGCAACAAGACATACACCCAAAAATCCAAAAATTGGGGACAATCAACAACCCAAAAAGATGGGTACGGTAACAAGATCACACCCAAAAAGATTTAGATCTCGATTTTATTAAAAATTATTATAATAGAAATTAAAGATTTAGAAATGGAGGAAACGGGATGAGAAGATTGATGAGATGCATGTGAATTTGATGGAAGGAGGGGATGGTGAAAGATGGATGATAATTATGAATGACGACCGACTCTGATTAGAGTTTTGAGAGAAAAGAAGTTGAAGTCTGATCTTACATTATTAGTCGTGGTAGAGGGTTGTTAAGAAAATAGTATCAATTAGTTGTGCATAAATTAGTTTCACTTTTATTCCCGAGTTTTTAAAAAGAAGAAATAAGTGATTATGAGGTAAAATATTTTCAATTTCATTTTTGAAGTAGTAAAAATTTGTTAAATTTATATATTCATCATCACTTTTTTTTTTTTAAATTCGAACACTTAATTTTCTTTTTTTTTGTCAGGTAATTTTCTTTCTTTTTAAAACTTGAGTTGTGTTAGTTTTTGAAGCAGGGTTTATTTATTAGTATTTTATTGCTTCTTCTGCTCATGGGAAATGTGCATTGAAAATGAAACAAGAGCATCTTAAAAGCATGTTTGATGGTGGACACGTACACCTACTTCACGGTCCCCCACTCTCACATATAAGGCCGTGTTTGTTTTGTACAAAAATATTACTGCAAACAAGTATTTGCTTTATTATTACTTGAGGGTTTTTTGGGATTCTCAAAACTCAAACAAAAACAACCAAAGCAGAAGATGAAAGAGGAGCGAGTGACGGTCTATTTCGATCGACGAAACTTCCGGCGTCACTTTCCGGTTAGTTACATTGTTTCTCCTATCAGCTTTCTTTTATTTTTTTATAGTTACAACACTCGCGCATCCCGAGATTCGAACTCTTTACCTCCCTCGGGAAAGCCACTGCACCAACACAAACACCCTATCAGTTTTGTTATACATGTTAACATATTTAAGTTGTTTATATCACATATGCTGTTTCACTATCTAAATGATGGTTAGGTTACAAGATATTGATGCTTTTTGGTACATGTAGTTTTTTTTTAAATTTTTTTAATTATTTAGTAAATAATTAAAAAGTATCCGTGTATAGGGAAAAAGTATGTAAAGAATGGAGTGGGATTAACATATTTAAGTTGTTTAGATTATGTTTTTCTTTTCTATGCAAAAATTTGGAGGCAGTAGGAACATATGTTATAGTTCTATATGCTGTTTCACTCTAAATGATGGTTAGGTTATAATATAGATGCTTTTTGGTGCATGATTTTTTTTTTAATTTTTTAATTATTTATTGTTTTGGAGTACACGAACCTGAACCTTTAGCAATTCATGTCGAAGAACTGGTGAACTTAATTCTAAGGCTAATCACTATGAACATTTGCATCTTCCAACAGTTTGGTCCCGTTATATGCTGGCATGAATGTATTAACATATTCAATTGATCTCACTTGGTGTTGTGAATGACACAGGGATTTCCACTAATATCAAGGAATTTATCTCATCTCTATACTCAAAATTTTTAACCAAGTGGCAATTGTCAACAATATATTCTAGAGTTATGCTCGAGGCAAGTGAATTTTAGAAAGGAATGATGTATATATTGGATTGTGCATTCCAAAAATTCACCTACGAGAAGTTAATTCATATGACATCTAAAAGATGATTTTGTACATTAATTGACCTCTTGCTCAAATTTCATTCTTAATATGCAGGCATCGCTTCTCATAGGGAAATGCTGCATCAGCCATTTAACTTTTAAAGATGTGAATCAATATTTGGCTGGTTCAGACATTCGGGCTTGTTTCGTACGTCCCTTCAAATCAGAGGGTATTTTGATGAAGTATGCAATGATAATATGTTACTAATATTGTGTATCTGATTCAATTCAGCAGCAAGGAAGCAATTTATTACGTGTAGAAAAGTTTAAAGAACACTATTCACGGTGAAAAACATAAGTGGAAATGAATCTGGTAAGGGCACAAAGTTAGCTAAATTGCAAAAGTTGCATTGGTGTACAATGACACTTCTTTGAATACTGTTTATTCTCCATCATCGAGTCTTAGGCAGGTTTAAAACGGAAACAGGGATCGTGTTGGTTCCGGCGTTTAGGAAAAATCACCTCTTCCATTAAGTCGTTCCATGTCGATGCGAAAGAGGTATCCATTTCACAAGTCTATGAAGTATGCAAATTCTTATATTTGTACAAGTCAACTAATTTATGTTGCTTTTTCTTGTTTACAATATCCTGTTAATTGCTACAAATTTATCTTTTCTTGTTTACATGATCATGTTGATTGCTACAGATTTATCTCATTGAATCCAATAGCAGCTTAATTGTATAGGCATTATAGCTTTTGATTTATCTCGAAACCTAAATTCACAAGCATATTGTATCCGAGCCTGCTTAAAATCCAGGATGGTAACCTCTATTTGTGCCAGTAGAAGCTTTTTGATCTCTTTATTGCCAGTCGTACATTTAAAAGAAGGCGATTTCATGGTTACAAGAGGGCATGGTACAAAAGGCTTATTGCATGTTTCTAGATTTCACTTATAGATATGGTCCATTTATCATCTTTGATTTGAGAATTAAAATCCCGCACCATTTAGTCATAAACTAATATATTGCGCGGTTAAGAATGGGTGAGTGCTGCAGAGTTACTTTATAGGAGGATGGGTGAGTGCATGCAGGTGCAGCGTCACTTCATGAGTAGAGTAGCCATTGCTTAGGACTAGTTGAAATTAGTTGTTACTTTAATTACACATTTAATCTCTAAAACTGTATTAGACTCCTAATGTAACTAAACTGTAATAGACTCCTTATGTAACTAGAAAAAGGTATTAAATTTAAATTGATTTGTATTCTAATTGTATTCATTAGTTTTTATTGAAGAAATTAAAATTAGTGCATCTAATGGCACCATTCAATCAGTAAGAAAATCTCGAATTATGTTTTTTTCCCAGTTAGTTGTATCTAAGCTATTTTTTTACAATTTAACAAATTTTCATGTATGTAGTGTTATTGTTATTTTTTCTATTTAAATGTAATATTTTTTAAAAATATTTACATAGTCCATCCATTTCCTGTATTTGGTTTTGGCAAAAAAAAAAATTTGGACCATTTCTCGATTTGTGCGTGTCATCCTTGCGCAGGGGCCATGCTAATCTTCTCTGTATCGTTCCAATTTTATCGGATGTCCCCGAAGGGACATAATATGTACTTAAACTGTTATAATATGAATAAGATGTTATCTCTGTCCTCAGCCAATGTGGGAGATTATTATATGAAGGCTTTTAAGAGAGCAAGTGTATGCCAACATGCAATGCTTTTAATCTAATGATTAGGTGTTATGGATAACAAAGATGAGCGGGTGTTGCTTTCCTATGAGATTGTTGTGGCTTAAAATTTAGCGGATTGTTCTATAAATTCTAAGCTAGTCAATGGTTAGATCGTAGCCTATCTATCTGAATTGGACCCCTGGATATTTTTATTTGACCAGGCCTATTTATTTAACAGAAGATATTCTAATTGGGACATGATTGTATATAAAGAAAAGCTGGTCGCATCCCAAATTAGAAGTGAATGTCCAACATTTGCTTATAGCATGCAAAGTACTTAATCCCCACAAAATAGTATTTCACTATTTCGTATATTATTTTACTTTTTAGTTTGTGCTTGTTGAAGTGGTGACTTTCAACCGCAAGACTTGTGTTTATGTTGAATAGTGCTGTTTATCCCCGGGCACCAAAGGCTGTATATTTTACTTGGTCATAATTATTAGTCTTCGTCAAATTTACATATTTTTTTAAATATAATTTATCCAAGTTGTGAGTAACCTGCATTTTGGAAATATATTTTAAGTGGGTTGTAATGGTTAAACATGTGGTGAGCACACCATGGTATTGTCATAGGTCAGCCACAAAATTTTATTTACTAGGAAGAGAACTTTAGACTTTTTGCATCGTCAACATAAATCGTAACATTTTTTAATGCAACAATACATATCGTCTCCAATATCAGAATCTTGAGAACCTGCCTTATACATTATTAGTTTAGTTTCATTTAGTAAAAGCTGATTAAAACATTGAAAGGTTGAGATTTGAAACAAGTTGTGTCATCTGCCATCCAAACAACCACGGGGTCAAAACTGAATTTTCAGAACCACAACTTCACGAATGAATAACGGAACCTCTCCCAATGTGAAAAGATGGTTGTGTGAACGAGTAACAGGTTGCCTGTTTATATTCTTTTTCTTGTTTGCTGTTGTGGTGAAATATTTCTTATGTTGTGCTCGTCATTTAATACATTTCCTTCATTACATCGTACCATTCATATGGATCCATGACGGGTTCTTGACGTAAAAGAAAGCATTTATTAGGCTACTACAATTGATTCAGGAGCGATATAATTATCAAGAGTGACAGCATCATTTTTTCCTCGGGAGTGTTGACAAGCAGACAGAAGTCCAATTTCTGCATCAAATGGTCACTCTATTGTTCTGCCTGAAGTTAGTCCGCACAGTTGCTGATATTCACTCCAAGCGGAAAATAAGGTATTCATAATCATTAATTTTTGGTATCATGCAACCTTGCACTGTCAGTTGGTTGAGAAAAACCTTGATCAAACTGTTATAATTGTTACACTCTTGCTAAAAGGTACTTTCAAAAAGATGAATATATAAAGCTAAGCGTCATGAATATATTTAAACTATGTTTTGGTGGGGTGAGCCAGTGCAACACTTGGGCACCTCATAAAGACTCCAATAGCAAGCTATTGTGACGAGTCTCCCCCCTTTATAAAATTAATTTAATATCATGTGAACCAATGGCCTACATATCAGATATTAAACCTATTAAACTGTTAAGAACATATACTACACTTGATCTAAAACAGAGTCTGCCTATTGAATTAGGGAGAAAATAACTTTGATGCAAAACAAAGTCTGCCTATTGAACTAAAACGTTACAATCTGCTTGCCTTTGAGATCTCCCTAATTGATTTGTTTTTAGTCCAAAATACAGATTCACCAACAATTAATTGCACACTCAAACTAAAAGTTTATTCCCCAATCTGGTGTTCTGACTTTATTGATTACCTAGATGAACATTGTTAATGTCACGCTTCTAAATTTTTTATTTAATTGCTTTTAAATCATGGCAGGTTACATCATGTATAATCTAAATAGACAGCCCTAGCATGAAGACTTGTCTTCCATCCGCTTCTGCTTGTACTAAGACATCAGGCATTCTCTTCTTTTTTACAAGTTCCCTTTATACTGCGTTTATGCTTTTATCTTAATTTTCATGAAGTCCCATTCAGATTTGATACATTCTGGACTAATGTATCATGTAGATATTTAGTCTAGAGCAGAAAACTTGATTAATTATAGGTGCTGGCGGAGACATCTAAGCTTTCATGAGTTACATTTTTGGTTTTATGGTCAAATTATTCTTCTCAATGCGATTCACTAATTCGAGGCCTTGTTTGTTCCACCAGATTTTAGTGAACAATGAAAAATTTTACACTGGAGTTATAAGGATTCACCCCTGTATTAAAGGGATTCCTTCGAAAAATCCCCGACACTGAATATAGATTGGTCGGTTCTGATGGTATCCAGAATGTGTGCCATACTACCATCTCCAACAAGTTGATGCTCTTGGAAAACAAACACTCTACATGCATGATTCATAGCTGCTTGCCTTTGACTTGCAGGAAAGTGTGCAATCCCGAGCCTGTTCTATACAAAGAAATACAAAATTTTTATTTGGCATCAAAACTCAATGGCCAGAAAATGAGGTAAATGGGGCTTTTGTTCACATAATCCTGTTAATTGCTACAAATTTATAAGTGTTAGTGGGATTAGACAGTTTTTGTGTTTGATGCCAGGGCATTGACCTGTTGCTGACTTGCTGTCTTTACATGCTGCATGGCTTCTCAAAAAAAAAAAAATAACCATATATATTCTTAGGGGGATTGGACAGTTGTTTGTGTTTGATGGATTGGACAGTTGTTTGTGTTTGATGCCACGGGATCGACCTGTTGCTCAAATTTTTTTTAACTACTTTTGGAATTGAGGTGGCAAGTTGAGATGGTAGACGGTGGCAAGTTGAGATGGTAATCAGGAAGGTTGGTGTTATGTTTCCACAAGCAAGGTACGAAGATCAGTTCTTAAGCTTTTATTGCCCTCTGTGCTATAGAAATCATATTTGATTGCTGCTTTAAACTGTTACTAGTATTTAGCAAGCGTGATGTAAACTGTTGAGATATTTAGTGAAGTTGGTTTGGGTGGGACTAGAAAAATATTAAACTGAGAATTGTAGGGCTTTTCCCTAGTTTAGAGGGAACCCTTCCAAAAATTCTCAATGACACGAGGCAAAGCCAAGACCAAGGAGGGGGTTTGGAAATAGTTTTCAACCAGCAATTGACGCGCCTCGGTTAGTTCCTCACTAGCTGCGTCATTGCCCCAAGCGCAAAGATGCCACTAAACTTGGTACTTGTTTGTATTTTAAACAGCTGCCTCCTAATTTTATTGAGAAATCAAGCGATGTGGTTTAGGTGTTCGAGTGTATGACTAGTGAAAAAAAGTGCTAGAGTGTTTTAACATTTCCCAAGCTTTGGTCATTTCATTTTTTTAATTTTAATCTTATTCTTAAAATAAGAAGTTGTTTTCTCCTTCTAAACCGAGAGTTTACGATGTTTTACATAATTATTTTACAAAATAAGGAAATGATACAAACTTCAACAACCAATATTTTTTTGCAAAATTAGAGGTAGAAAGTTCGAGTTGAACACCTAAGTAGATTTTAAGTAAATGTTTAAAATTAATTTTAAAAATTTTTGAAGTTGTAGTGGCAAAATCAGTAGACACCCTTCAAAATTAGGTATACTATTATAAGCGAGGAGCACTTAACCGGCATCTAGTTGGAATTGAACTTATGAATTTACCAATTGAATTTGCGAAGTTCTAATGCATTGCCTTTTCATTTTGCAACACCTTTGGAATGCCAATTTTGTTATACTTGTGCTACACACTACACGTCCCTCAAAGTTTAATAGTAATTATAAAAAAATAAATGTATTCAAACTAAAAAAATTACACGTGCTTGAGAACTAAGAATAATATTTTATTAAGTCTATATTTTTCCTGAATGTTACTATAACCAAGTGAAAGTTCGTGTATTCTAGTATTTTATGTATTATATTTAGATCTTAAAAAATTTTGAGTAATAATTATTTTAAATTTAAAGTTATTTTAATTAATTAAAAATAATTGGTAAATAGATCTCTTAGAATCTCCACATATTATATAAAATACTAGAATTCACAACTTTTCATTTTGTTGCTTGTTGTATCATTCAAAAAAGAAAAATGTGTGATACTCGAAGTAATTTTACTTGTCGAGCACATATATGTGCATTTATCGATATCATTTGCACTTGGTAATCAATTTATTTAACACTTACAAATACAAATTTTCTATTAATCAATATTAGTAAGAGTGACAAATCTGATATTTAATTTTTTTCAAACACATGTGAGTAAAACAATTTAAACTATGGAATTAATTATTAATTATGAACTTAAATTGTAGGGAGCCAACCAAAAGGAAGACCCCTCCAAAAATAGGCGTATGCCACTATGAGTGACGAGCACACGGTATTCTTTAGTAAAAGGCGAAAGAATAGTTCGCTTTGTGCTCATCACATGGCTGTGTGATTTTAAAGCTTCCTCGGTGCTAGTTATTTATAGGTGTGCTAGACGATTTATTTATGGATGTGAAATAATATTTTCGATGCGGGTTGTATGCTAACCGGAGTAGATCAAGTGCTCGCATGCACTTCACAATATATTGTCTTTTGGTGCTATTTAAATATAAGAAGAAATAGTTCAGAGTCCATATAACCTTTATTGAAGTTTTAAAGCTAGAAGCCAAACGAGGAGACCGTCAAAATATGTAAAACGGAGTGGTCTAAAATTCAAAGCTTTGCAGGTCTTCAATAGGAAAAAGGCTTTACTCCACCAAGTAAACCAGGGGACAGGACAGGGGAAGAACACAACAAATTTCCTTATTGCATTATTTTATGCTAAATATCTTTAGCTTTTGCGATATGAACTCCAAATTAATTAATAGAAGTCACGGGAAATAACTTGATGGACATAGTAGAAGGTAAACTTTCAGAAAGCATTAACTAAATGAATCAAGACACATGAACGTTCTTATCAGTTGACAAAAAAAGCATTAACTAAATGAATCAAGACACATGAACGTTCTTATCAGTTGACAAAAAAGGAGAAGCACGTCAATTGTAGAACAGGTTTGTTAAAACACTTCAAAGTTAAGATTTAGGTATACCCTTTTCATCGATTGATTGCATAAATCTTATGGCTTGAATTGTTAGGTGTTCCATAGATAAACCCCACTCTAAAAATAGGCGTATGTCCCTAGGCAAAAGAATAGTTCGCTATGTGCTCGTCACATGGCTGCGTTTAATTAGAAGGAATCCGGTCAGCTCTTTGATATGTGATGTTGACAACGTCGTTCACCATTTTCATGCAATCCAGCCTGCCCTTATACTTTCTTAAGTATCACGCAAGAATTGTCAATAGCTAATTCACTTGGCTATTACAGAAAATTGGGGCCAGAAAACCTAAAACCTGAAACCTATAACCTCTATTTTATAAAAAAGATGAAATGCATTACACTGTAGTTTAGTAACGTATTCAGCTTGTTTATTTTATGCTGACAGGCTATGGTTGATGTCGCCCGAGAGATTGGAATGCACAGGAAAGGGAAATGATCAGGTGCTTTGAAATTGTGTTTGCTGTTTTGGCCATCTTTGTTAAATGTTCTAGTGATTTTAACTGTTGTGATGTAGTCCAATTTTCAGTTCTCTAATAAACTATTCTGTATTTGTCGTATGTAGGTGCGGTTTGAGCTCATTTTCTTTGCCCTACACCCTGAACTTAGTGTTGCGGCTCCTTGGAAGAAATGGGACATACAAGGCAGAGAATATGCTTAGAAATGTAATGTGCCCGTCCCAGTAAAGAAAAATCCATTTATAGCAGAGACGGGAACCTGCGGCATACTGACCACTGAGGGCTGTTAATCACGCTCTGGTCTTGCCCCAACCATCCCTGTTCCCCTTGATTAAAGATGTACAGGTCTCAACTCATAAGTAGCAAATATTTTAAGAATCCAAAGAAAAACAGTGGGGAAAAGAGGTTAAGGTCTTTGATGCACGAAAAAAAGGGTTAATGTCTGTGAATGTACAAAAGCCACCATGTTTTAGCAGACCACTCCAAATGAAGAGGGCAGCAAAAAAGAGTTTAAGGGGGTCTGTCAGACAACTGCAAGACCACCCCAGCCGGGAAACCCCAGCTGAGAACGATCCTCTACGGCTCTGAATGGTGCACTGACCATGCAGGGCTGTTAATCACGCTCTGGTCCTGCAGTCATGATTCATCCACCAGACTTGGTCACCTGTCTCCTTAGAAATCAAGGATACAGAGGTACGATTACTATAGAACAGATCCTGTTCAAGTAAGGTCGTGAGCAAAAGGGTTGCACACCTTGTTAATATACAGAGTATTTGTTTCAAGTTCTTTCAATGTGGGATATTCACGAGTTTCTAGTAACACTCTATGAGTGTATTTTTAACTTTTGAAAAGTTAAGGTCTGGGGCAAAACTTAGCATGCAATATAACTTTTTTCTTGATCTCTTTTCATTTGCCCCATGTATTTTGTAGGATTAGATACTTGTATGCATATTCTTTCTTTATCTTGCAACTGGAGCTAAAAAAACTGCGCATTTTTTATATTCACCTATTTATTTTAAAATCTATTTAGTTGAACAGCCCAATACAAGAGCATATTCGAATTCATTAAATATATGTTCTTTAACTTTTTCAATATGCCCAGCCATTATAGTATTTTATTCAACAAATTCCATTAATAGAATATTTAGGTTCGGTACATGCCAATCTATTTTAAACTTCAAAATTATAACATTCTCAATTATAATTCTCACTTTGTTCCACTTGTTTTGTCACCTTTTTATGAAGAATATTCTCACTTTGTTCCACTTGTTTTGTCTTGTATTCTTTTTATGAAGAATACAAGAGCATATTCTTTCTTTATCTTGCAACTGGAGCTAACATTCTCCATTATAATACTCACTTCGTTTCACTCATTTTGTCACCAATTAGATTTACATTTTTTTTATTTAATCACATCTTTTTCTGTAAAGATCATACAACCTAATACCTACCAAAAATATATTTTATTTTTCAAATAAGTTAACACAGTTAATACTTAAATTAGATTATAAAAAAACTAACACTTAAATTATAATATTAACTGAATATGAACAATAATTTTGAAAAAGACTGAATAGAAAATGCGGTTAAACATTATATTCAAATGTTAGGAATTAATCCATGTATCGCATCGGTTATAGACTTCACTATTTGAAAGTTGGTTGTTCGGTATAATGTGGTTAACATTATATTAACAATAAGATAACAAATGTTGGAATCAACCGGTGCATTACTGAGTTATAGGCTCCCTCTATTTGATAGTATTGTTGGTTGTTCGGTATAGTTATTTGGTATGATAAATAACAATCTTAGAACAATCTTAGATCTTAAGCAAAATATGAGAACCCTTAGATGTAATGATAAAATAATATTCAATATATTAATATCTTAATAACTTTTGTAGGACCTGGGTTCGAATCCCCTTAGCATATTAAATTTTTAATTTTTTATTTGGATATTCTGTATTTCATAACACTTGGTTCAAGTCTCGTTAACAACATATTATCAACATATTATCTATAGACTTTATATTATCTATATTTAGGATTCAGGTACAACCCCCTTCATCTATTAAAAAAATATCAAAATACCTCATTTTTGGAGATCAACTGCCCAAAATAAAATAATTGAACACTACCCAAAATATGGCATTCAGGAGGTGCGTATTCAACTATTTAAAATTCGGTAAAAAACATGCATTTGCCAAAATGGAACACGCGGAGATAAAAGAAATAAACACGCATCTCCAAGATACTTATTCGGTGAATATTTATCGCCAAAACTGTGTTTTGATAATTTGCCCCCTCCAAATGATGGGTATTTTGATTTTTCACCATCATCTATTTGTCTCAAAATACAATAAACTATATATTATTATCACTTATTATCTTTTTCAATTAATTTCCCAACTATTGAAAATATAATTTTAAATCAAGATGGTAATAAAAAAAGTCATGTTAAAAGTTATTCGTAAATCACACGGATTATATGCTACTATATATTTATACAACTTATTGATCCATTCATTAAATATACTATTTTTCCAAAGATGGAACTACTTCCTTGGTTTTGGTTTTTGGTTATTATATTCAAGTTTTGTCAAAAACTCGCCTTTTAATATTATTTGTTAAGTATATTATGATTTTCAGAACCGTAACAAACTGAATTTCATTGTTCGGTCTAAACCCGGAAAATACTCAAAAATGCATATCCGAACCTAATTCATCGGATTCGGGTATATGTGAAACATATATTTTTTTAAATTAAATATTCACGCCCAAAATTTGAAATCCGAAACTCAAACCCGAAATTGAAAATTTTGTATAAATTAATAATATTTCAAGTGATTGAGATCAAAATTGTGACTTGCAAGTGAAACATTTTAACAGTCCATTTTCAACCATTTCACCACAATTTTAATTGTGTTTTATATGTATAACTAACATTTTAAAAATCAACTTAATAGATACCCAATTAATTAAATTTATTACTAGAAGATTCTCTATGCACCTTATCAACTGTTTTAATTATACAATAATTAAATTTTATTAAATTTATTTAGTTAAAATTTAACATAAATATAAAAATATAGGTTCCGGGAAATATATATATATATATATATTATAAAATATATTATAATGTGTAATATATATAATTATAATACATATGTTCAGGTTTATTTCGGGTTTCAAGTTCGGATCAAGTTTGAATTGCGTTTCGTATTTTGGCTCGATATACTCGAAATCCAAATCCAAATTCAAAATTTTTCGAGGTTAAAAATCAATTTCATATCCAAATTCAAATCAAAAAATTTAGGTTTGGGTAAATCCAAAATTTTAAATTTCAGATCGGGTATTCATTGGATCATATTATTTTGTCATAAAAAATACTCTCTATGTTTGTAATAATCGTTTGACTTTTTTGCACGTAATTTTAAAAAGTTTGACTATATAGTAAATAAATTATTTTTTTAATGTTTTTTTGCAAATAAAATAATTAGTTTATAACTTTTATTCCAAAAAAAGATTTTGAAAACGATATTTTTTACTACATTGGTAAAACTTTTAAATGTACGTGTAAAAAAATAAAAGATACTATTTATTTTCTAAATAGGAGGTAATGAGTCATTTATTTGTACATGTAAATCAATACATTCAATTATTTGTAAATAAATATTTTAAAATTCTTTCATTAAAAATAATTGAATTTTTCATTTTTATAAATAACTTAAACGAACGCATTATAATGGGTGAAAATCAATTATTAGGGAAGAGTCGCATAAATTTTATATGAACTTGTTTTGGAATAGTTTTAAATCATAATATTAAATTTGTGTATAATTAATTCGTATCAGTTGTTTTTACAAGCTCTAGTTTTTCATTATTTTTAATATATTTTTTTGTCGTATTTGTAATATGAATTATATGTATGAATTATTTGTTAAATGAAATTTGTTTACATTGTAATTAATAAATATTGTTTATGGTACTAAATGTTATTGGTGAAATTCAAACTTGAGATGAATGTATAAATTAGTTGTAATTTTATTAATTAGCTAATGTTGTTGATGAGATTTAAATACGAGACTAATGTATATAATAATTTTACTACTAAATTTAATATTTTTTATCAATTTAATTTAAAATATCTGTTATTCCCAAGTAACTAACAATGAGATTTGTAATATCCGGGATATATCGTGTAATTATTTTTGATATTATTATGTGTGCCCAGTATCTATTCTGTGAGTTAATTGTTAAGTGTTATCTGTACTTGAATATTCAAAAATAATATTAATTGAGTATTTTAATTTTTATATGTCCAAAATAAAATATAGATAATTATCATATCTTCCTAATTATTTTTATGTTGATATATGGATTTATAAGAATCATATGAAATTTCTAAAATCTTTTTCCGGTTAATTAAAATCTATTTTATAAAAACAGGAACCAACCGACGTCAACCGTTGTTACGTTTTTGGAACCCGAAACTCTTCCGAGAACTCCTTCCTAACCTAATTGGAATATTCCGAGCATTTTTCATGTTTCGACTTTTTCGATCCGGCTTACGGTTTGTCCTGCGCGGGTCCCGGCGCAACATTTTCGATACAATATTCGTTTCGGTAAATCAATAAAACCCGTATTTTCGATAAACGGGAGCTTTTTATTAAACTATTCCAATTATCACTTCGTAATACGTGTAACCAGGCGCTGAGATCAAGACCGCAGTACAAATTGTACTGATTTGGATAATTATCCCGAAAACCGATACCGTTTGGATCAGTTTTTACAGATAAACGTACTGTCTTATATCCGGAATGATCCAACGGGATACAAATTTTCCGTAATTATAAATAGCCTTTTACCGTATTTTATTTCGTATCAAAATCATTTGCAGATAGTTAATTATATAATTTTCAGAGAAAAGCCCTAATTTCTTAAAACTGTTCTAAGAATCAAACAGCAAAACGAAGGCGTTACCGATCTCTGTTTTTAAAGCTTGAGTAACCAAAACGAAGGATTTGAGGTGTTCTATCAGATTCTGAGCTTTATTTCACTGCAGAAATCAAGGTTATTTTTCTAAAAATTTATTTATTTTCGAATTTATTTTATTAAAAATATGATTTTTTGTTCGGATGATTGTTTGTATGATTTGATGATTGCATGTTGTAGAGATTGTTTTCCTGATGATTTTCATATGTCATATGTCTGATTTGGAGTTCAATAACATGTTCAAATTTGAGTTTAATTTTCGAATTTCAAAATTAGGGTTTATAACCCGTATGAATGTTCTTAATTGAAATTTGGGGGTTTCTTATTCTGTGATAGATTGATGCTGTGTTATAGTGGGTTGTGTTCTCTGTGAAATTTGCAATCTAGTCGTATAAGTTTCATGAACCAACGAGGTCTGTAGAGAAGGGAGTTGTGTTTTGAAGTTTTTCGATGTTCGCCGGAAACTGGAAAACTTCACGGCCAAATTCCGGCCAACTCAGGGATTGTTAGGTTGTTTTGATTGCATGGTTGTGTTCCCGGTAACCTGTAGATGTGATCTGTAGGTGTTGGTGGGGTGAGGACGTCGGGAACATGTTCTCCGGCCACTCCGATTTTTTCCCGGCGACTGGACTGCAAAATTGTAGTTTGGTCCCTGCAGTTTTGAAAACGATGTAGTTTGGTCCCTGTAGTTTCCAGACTTTGCAAAAAATTGGATTCCTGTTTTAAAAATGTTTAAAAATCATATTTCCTATTTATTTTTATTATAAAAATTCGTTTTTAATTTCTGAAAATTCTAAAAATTATTATTTTAATTCCGAAAATTATTTTTAATTCACAAATAAATCTGAATTAATTAGTTAATTAATTTCAGTTAATTTTTAATTGATTAATTAGTCAATTAATTCGAAAATTAATTGATTAATTGATTTAATTAATTATTAATTGATTTTAATTAGTTATTTAATTAGATTTAATTATTTAAAAATAATTTAAAAATTCTGAAAAATAGTTTCGAGTTTTAAAATATTATTCTAAATTATTTCCAAGGCTCGATAATTATTCTAAAATTATTTCGGAGCCAGAATGGGCCAACCGAACCCTGTTTATTAACCCGAAATTGATCCAACGACCCGTTTTAATTCCGAAAAATGTT
Organism: Apium graveolens; assembly: GCF_009905375.1. Taxonomy (NCBI): domain Eukaryota; kingdom Viridiplantae; phylum Streptophyta; class Magnoliopsida; order Apiales; family Apiaceae; genus Apium; species Apium graveolens. The sequence continues at coordinate 13,791 of NW_027417638.1, read as the reverse complement.
TTAAAAATCATTTTAAATACCAGAAAGCCTATTTATGACCCGAGATTTCTTTATAAATAATATATCATTGATTACGTGATGTATTATGTGCTACATGTGACTTGTTAATTGACTATCGGTCTATATATTCGGTGTTTACTTGATTATCGCATAACTTTCAATCCGTTAATCGGATTTGGGTAAAACGAAGGGTAGATAGAAGTATGTGTTGAATAGAATCATGTGAGTTGATGATTGATAGATGCTTATGATATGTGAGCAGAAGAGGCAAGGCGTAGGAAAGGGAAACAGGTAGTTGAGGAGTAAAACGATTGTGATTGAAAGCAAGTGCAGGATAGTAAGCTAATATCAGGCAAGTGTTCTGAATTTTCTCGAGATATTGTAATTCTTGATAGTCTTGTTGACATTGCAAGTGCTTTGAAGCACGGAAACCTAAATCCTGATTTCAGTTATTGTTCTTGAGCTATGAACCATATTCTTTCTAAGCCATTGATTATTGTATACCCAAACACGAACCACAAATCTACGATACTACTCCACAAATACATACAAACTAAATACCAGACACTGAACTGAATTATTATATACTCAATCCATGATATCTTATGCTTTGAAAGACCAAATTCTTGAAACCCTGAAACGTTGTTTCCTTTGTTATCCAATTCTTTCATTACCCAGCATTCAAGCTTTGAAAGTACCTTGTTGATCCTTGCAAGGATTGAAACCCTTTCATTGTTAAACATTTATTGTTGTTAATGATTTCGGTTATTGTTTATTATTGCATATTCTGTTATTATGTTAGAATTGGATTGTTTTTATAAAATTGTGGACCAGATTCGTGGTCAGACCATATAATGGTCAAGTTAGGCCAATGTGTGCCTTGGATCCAGTAGTTAGAGCAATGCTGTGTGCCTTGCTCGGGGTTAGTGCGTGACTGATCAGCAGCCTAACCTTGGTTTTAAATTAAAAGTATAATATCCAATTCTAAATCGTAATCCATTGTTCACTTGATATCATAACCATATTCACCTGATGATCATTATTCTCAGTTTTGTCATTGTGACTTGCTGAGCTAGTTAGCTCATTTGTGCGATGTTGTTTATATTCTTTCCAGTTAAAAAGGAACCAGTTGGTAAAGAGGATCCCCAGTCCAGCGCGAGAGCTAGGGGTTCAGGTTGAGAAAGCTGAGCTAGTAGGCTTCTTTTGGAATAATTTAAGTTTGTAAAAGTTTGTAATAATGTTTAATACTCAGTTTGAATTTGAAATAGTTGGGATTTGAACGGTTTGTAATATATTAGTGTGTTTGGCTTGTGTGCATACTTTAACCTGTTGCGGTCCGTGGTGGTTGGTAAGTAGGGTCATTGCATATATTATTATTATCTTTATTATTGTTATAAGCAGGTTATAATTAAGGTGTGTGTGTGGACCCCAAACTTCTGACCCGGGTTTGGAGGGTGCCACAAGATTTACAGAAGGGGGGTTGAATGTAAATTTCAAAACTTTTTCAAGTTTTGAGCAGTTTCAAAGGCTGAGTGTTTTGATGAACAGTTGTGTGTGAATTGCTTTGAGCATGTGTAGACAGATATATATTCAGGACACAAATGTAAAGAACACAAAAGTTTTAAAAACTTTTCTAGTGGATTTGTTATTCCACCAGAGATGTGTATTTCAGAAAATCTGTGATTCAAAGAATTGATCACAGCTGCGTCCTAGTACAAACTAGATGATTTTCTCTCTATATTTTTCTAAACAGCTCTGGAAAATTCATTTCTAATTACTAGCTACAACCTGGTTTATATATCACCAAGTTTACAAGTGAAGACAAAGATAAAATACAATTTTAAAATAGTTCTTCACATGTTTCTTCTTCATTTCTCTATCAATGCAATCTAGGATAATCTGTGAATCTTTGAATACTTCCTTGTTTGCACCAGAATGGAAATGCTGCATTTTCTTGATTCCTCCAAGAGGCTGCCACATTCCAATTGTCTCTGTCAACCCATGTGCCTCTGTCAGCTTATGAATTGTCACTGTCAACTGCTATTGAATTGAGCATCCGTTGAAGTTTTCATCTGTTGGTGTATTAGCAGTTGAAGCTTTATCCATTGATGCATTCATCCGTTGATGGATGTTATCCGTTGAAGCTTTAGAGACATCCGTTGAAGCTTTGTTTCTCATCCGTTGAAGGCCTTTAATTTATCAGTTGATACTACTTCATTTATATAAACTTACAAGGCATGAAATTTTTTACAATTAGCCCTCCTATTTGCATATCCACTAGTAGTCAACATGACTTATAATTTCCCACAACTTCTAAGAATTATAACTTAAATACAGAAACTGAAATGTGCTACAATACTAAACTTATTTCTAAGTAAAACTACTCCATCAACGGATAGCCAGAGTGGTCTTATCCGTTGAGGCTACAAACACTATATTTTACTTAAGTGTTTTGCTTAACTTATCATCAAACTAATACACATATTCCTAACAATATCTAACAATTGTAATTGAAAAATGTTAATCAAAATGGAGCAATAACCATGTTTATGCCACTTAGACATAACAACATTTTCTTGTTAAAGGTCATTTGATACGTTCTTAGATATAAAGTAGTAGAACTCGTGGATAATAGATTAACATAATGCATGATTGTAAATCGAGAACATTCTTCTGTAGCTCTCTCTCTCAATTTAGCTTTACTTCATCTTGTATATATAATTGTGAGATATAAGGACATATGGTGTGCATTTATATATTATTTTTTATTTTAAATCTTGATATGAGATTATCATTTTTAAAATGATATTTCTCTCTAAGTGTTTTTTTTTTGAATAAAGCAGCTTGCATTCTTAAGAAACATCAGACAAAATAGCCTTCAACAACAGACCTGAAGGAGACATAACAATATAAGGACAATTTAGAGAACAAGGTAAAGATGCTACTAAGTGAGCAACCTTGTTCGCTTGTCTTTAAATAAACGAGATGGAAAAGCCTGTAAAAGAATCAAGAATACTACGACAAGTTTCCAACATATGGCCAACCTCCAACAAATTCTCGTGAGAGCACTGGAGAGCACGAACATTAACTAGAGAATCCGATTTGATGAAAACTGAAGTATAGTGAAGAGAGGATAGCCAAGACAGACCTGCATGAATGGCTACAGCCTCTGCTTCAAACACCGTAGAAACCATCGGATACGACAAAGATTTAGCAGCTACAAAAGCACCGTCATGATCACTAATCACCAACCCTACAGAGAAAGAAGAAGCTCCAACTCGAAATATTTCATCCACATTGAGTTTAAATGACCCAACATCTGGCTTCTTCCGTCGGATAGAGTATTGAGAACTCGACTTATGGAGCTGGTTTAACCGAGGAGCTCGAGAATCTTTAGCACGTTTCCAATCTGCAATACATTTGGCGCTCCAATCCATTTCCAGAGATGTTGTAACTAACTTATTTTTCCACACCTTCTTATTCTGGAAAAACCAGATGCCCCATAACACCTTGACAACAGTACTAATCTGAGCCATATCCATTGACGAGAGTCGAGCAAGAAGCCAAGATGGGATAGATTCATCGACCCCTGCATCGACAGATAACCCTGCATAGTGCCAGCAACTCATAGCAAAAGAACATAACATAAAAAGATGGAGTAAGTCTTCATTCCCCCTATCACACATAGGACACACAAGAGATAAAGCCACCCCTTTTACAATTAATCTCGACTTCACCGGAATATTATCTCTGCATAATCGCCATAAAAACACCTTGATTTTACGAGGGAGATCAAGTTTCCATAGTTTACTCCAACCCTGCGATTGAACCACATTACCAGTGCCAATATTTCGACCATGCCATAATTGATACCCAGTTTTAACTGAATATTTGCCATTCGTAGTCCTTGTCCACGCCAAACGATCATCCACAGAACTAGCAGGAATTCGAGTTGCCAAAATCAAATCAGCATCCACATTAGAGAAAATCTCCATGACTTTTCTAGTGTCCCATTCTCTAGCATTCTCTTGAAATAATGGAGACACAACAGAGGTGTTATCAGCATACTCTCTAGACTGATCGACTTTAAAACCAACCTTCCCAGCTAGCCACGGATCTTGAAAACATTTGATAGTTTTCCCATCCCCAAGAATCCATCCATAACCCTGCATAACTTCGTTCTTTGCCTTGACAATGCCTTGCCAGATAAAACTAGAACCAGGACGCACAATAGCTTGGAGAATATGCGTGTTGGAGAAATACCTTGCCTTGTAAAATCGCGACACAAGAGAATTAGGCTTGTAAATGAAATTCCATACGTGCTTGGCCATGAGAGCAATGTTGTAACCATACAGATTCCTGAAAGCGATACCCCCTGACACTTGGACATACTCATGCCATCCCAACCAACCCGGTGAATTCTTTTCCTGTCCGCAAAACCTGATTGCCACCAGTACTTATTCATCATCATTTCCATCTGCTTACACATCATTTCAGGAAGAAGAAAAGAGGACATACAATATGAAGGAATAATTGTTGCAACATTCTTGATAAGGACAGACTTCCCTGCACGTGATTTTTTTTTAGCTTTCCAGCCTTGGAGTCTCTTCCATAACCTGTCTTTCACAAACCCAAACACACGTTTCTTTGATCTCCCAATCAGAGAGGGTAAACCCAGGTACATACTATTCTGAAGATCATTATGAACCCCCAAAATATTTGAAATCAGCCCTCGTTTTTCTTGTTTGACATTTGAACTGAAGAAAATGCCCGATTTTTGATAGTTGATGGATTAACCCGAAACTACAGCATACTCATCCAGAATTCGTTTGACTGCCTCTGCTTCAACTTGATTTACCCGGAAAAACAAAAACGAGTCATCGACGAATAAAAAGTGGGATATTACAGGGCCTGTACGAGTCACCTTGACACCATGAATATCCTCTCTATCAACAACATTTATCAAAGAGATTGATAATCCCTCAACACAAAATAGAAATAGGTAGGGAGAAAGAGGGTCTCCTTGCCTTATTCCTCTCGACGGAATAATTGGACCAATAGTGCTACTATTAAAGCAAACATCATAAGATACTGTCTTGACACACATGAGCATCCACTTTATCCATTGGTCACAAACACCCATAACTTGCAGACGACGCCTTAAATAGTTCCAATCAACTCTATCGTAGGCCTTCGAAATATCGAGCTTAAGCGCCACATCTCCTTCCCCACCCCCAACTGCTTTCTTCGTGTGATGAATGAGCTCAAATGCTATGAGCACATTGTCATTTATACTTCTGTGAGGAACAAAAGCGGCTTGGTTTTCGGAAATAATATGTGGCAAAATTCTCTTCAACCTGTTGGCTAGCACTTTTGATAAAATCTTATAAAGCACATTACAGAGAGGAAACGAAAAGAAGGCTTTTGTAACCACGTGTTTTCAAACCGAAAACGAAATTGTTTTTTAGAAAAAGCCACACTATACAGATCAAGAAGCAAATGATCATGATCAGACACCGGCACTGGAACCACCTGTAACTTGCAGAGAGGAAACGCAAGCAACCAATCTCGAGTTGCGAAAGCTCTATCTAAACGCTCTTTAACCCATTCCAGGGTACTTTGAGATTTCTCCCAGGTATAGTCACCTCCCTGTAAATCCAATTCAACCAGCAAAGAATCGTCCAAAGCATCTTTAAAACCAGACAATAAAGAAGTAGCTTGAGGAACACCCCCCCCATTTGTCTTGCGGATACAACATATCGTTGAAATCACCAATAATATGCCAAGGAAGCCGAGTCATACTAGCCAACTTATGAATAAGCTCCCAAGAATCCTTTCTACGAGCCCTCTCCGGGAACCCGTAAAAACACGACAAGGACCAACTAGCAGCCCCATTATTCAGAAAATTTACATTAATATGGTTACGAGAGAAGCTAGTAACCTCACACTTAACATTGTGTCTCCAAAAAATTGCTAAACCACCGCTACGACCTACTCTATCAACTGAAAAATAAGAAGCAAAACCATGTTTGATACGCAGCTCCTCAATTTTATTTGCAAACGAGATAGTCTCCGAAAGGAAAAGAAACTCAGGCTTATGTGACCTGATGAGATCTCCAAGGACTCGAACTGTGCGAGAGGATCCCAACCCTCGACATTTTCAACTAAGAAAAATCATTGGGCCTGGCTCGCTTGCCAAGCAAGCTGAGCCCAAGCGAGCCAAATCAGAACCAGATGAAACTGGACAATCAACTTTAGAAAGCCCAATAACAGAAGTAACCCCATTCTCAATATCCATTAACATAGAATTTTCTGGCCCACGTATCCTTTTATTACTGTCCTCCATATTTAGCCCAATTAATTCCTCCTCAGTAGGCCCAGTAATTCTATCATGTACCGCCAAAGAGTTCTCCCCAACAGATTTAAAAACAAATCCCTGACTATTAGCTTTATCAGATAACTCAATACTTAAATCCCGCCCATACACACCGGTACATCCCACTAGAATAAAAGAATCCCTCGGAATATGCTGATTGACATGAAATTTTCCTTGACTCCCGTCCCAATCTGTATCCCTATCATCACGGAGAAAACGGCTTCGTTCTTGCCCCAACGATCTCCTGGTCGGAGCTCGTAACCATGCCCCCCATTCACGAGGACAATATTTGTTCAACGATGCTGATTTTCTGTTGCAGAACCTTTCAGTGTGTGTCACCACGTCACAAACAAAACATAAGTCGCCAAGTCTTTCATACTTACATTGGACAATGCATTCCGACATATTCTTCCTGCAAATCTTTTTCTTACGTTTTAGAGGCTGCCTTATATCAACATTGATCTTCAGACGCATGCAGTCACGCCATATACTAGAGTTATTATTAGGATCATATGAGATAAACGTACCAAAGAAATTGCCTAACTGTTTCCCCGCTGCTTTAGTCATCAACCCTGAAGGAACACCAAATAACTGAATCCAGAATTGTAAATGGATTAATGGAACTTCCAGTGGATCTTCACCATAACCAATTTTACTAGTGATAAGCATCGCACCATCGAAACTCCAAGGCCCTCCATTTGTGACCCATTCCAAATCATCCAACTGATAAAGTTGGAAAAGAAACACACCTGGCTTCAACTTCTTAATATTTATCCCCTTTGCAGGTCGCCATATATCCGCCATTTTGGACTTCATAGCTCGAACATTCAGATTCTTATCAGTCAAAAAATGACCTACTAGACAAGTTTCAAACGTTTTCGATATGTCCTCGTCCTCCTCCTCAAACACAAGTTCCGTATTCTGCTCATCGTCAATCCCCATTTCTGCTAACCTATCGTTGATATCCTCTACTCTCGCCATTAAAAAGACAACACTCTCACACTTCGAAAAGGGAGAGAAAAACAAAAGCTCTCACTTCATAGGAGAAAAACCGTCTTCTTCTAGTGATATATTCCCAGACTATTTAAGAATTAATAAGTATTTGTTAAGATTTACTTCATCTTATACATTTAATTGTGAGATATAATCACAGATTATGCACAGTTTTAAATGAAAGGATATATTGTTTATTTATGATTTGATATTTAGATACAAAATTTCCATTCCCAACAAAATGAACCAAAAAATGTGAAAATCAAACAAAATGAACCAAAATTTGTGAAAATTAAACAAAAAATTGTATTGTATTCCGTTTATTACAATTATCACAATTTTATATTAATATTTAACCACTTCCGGTCACTCGAAAACCCACACACAAGTCATCAACCGGTCCCGACACATGAAAAGTAGATCACGCGCATCCTCTTATGGTGCATTGATTAATTAATTATTACTAGGTTAAAACCCGTGCGATGCACGGATCTCACAGATTTTTTTTAATATTATATAATTTTTTTTAAAAAAATTGAATTCAATTCCTAATTTTGTTCATTTAAAACTCTATATGATATGAATTCATAATAATTATATCAGTAGACTTGTATATTCATAACTTTTTAGAACATTTAAACTTATTTAAAGTGATAGCATTGGTAAGGGGGAAATATTATTATAACGAAATTATTATTTTATTGAGGGTAAAAATATAATATCTCCATTATGTCGGGACCTTAAAAAAATATTATTTTTAGCATGATGATTACTTAATTGATTAACTATAATTCTATAAAAGATATTTGAAAGAGACAATATTACTGATTGAACAATATAATTTTATTGATAATTCTATATGTATTTTAAAAAAAATAATATTTATGTTTAAATTAAAATTTGAATTTTTAGTTCACATCAGTAGGATACGAATTATACTTATTCTAATATTAATTTGATTTATCTCAGATCAGTGGTTTACATTATTTTATTTTAACCCGATACCCAATACACCGACCAAATCAAACTAATTATTTTTAGTTTAATTTTAATTTTTTAGAGTCTAGATCAATAAGATAATTTTATTTTAGACTGAATAATTAGTATATATAATTTTATTTTTGTTAGTCGAATTATATTTTTATTTTAGTTTTGTGTTAGTCTGCATCAATTATATAATGTATTTTTTTATCCTAGATAAATAAAATATATTAATTAATTTATCCAAGTTCATTATATAATTTTTTTTGGAGGATTGCTAATATTATTATTTTATCTTAACCTGATTCACATGATATATCAACTAAATCTTAATAATTATATTTATTTTGCTTAAATTTAATTTAGCCTGAAGTAACAAATTAGAATAATATAGAAGTCGATATGAATTACAATATGAATTGGTAGAATAAGTTGAATTTAATATAAATTATAATGATATAGAGTTTGATATAAAATAGAATTGAAATTGGTAAAGTAATAGATGAAGTTGTCTACAAGATCAATTATAATTAGAATTGTTCGACCCAATAATTAGAATTTAAATAATTAAGTAAGAGTAATTAAGTAATTTCAGCAAGTACCGACCAACCGACTACCAAATTTTTAATATTTCGTCTATTATAATATAATATAGATGAGAATATTAGTATAACAAGGACTCGAATCTGAGTCATTTATCGGTCCGAACTCTGATACGATGTTACATAATTAGTGGGCATACGAGCAATACCAATTGGTGTACAAATTCAAGTTTGTTAATATTGTCAAACTCATCAGTAATACTAATATATTATTGTTTTGTTCTGGGACCGTACTTTTTGACATATTTCTTATCAAAATTTATTATAACAATTAGCATTTAAAGTTGTCAAAATATTTATATACAAATATAATTAAAAATAAATATGAAAGTACATGTTTTTAGTAGGTCACATGACATCATTTTTATTTTTAGGAAAGTGCCGAATGAAGCTAAAAGTTGACAATTTTGATCGGCATTCCTCCCACGAAGAGCCAACAAGAGACACTAAAAAAATTTTGATCGAATTGTCATAGTTATTTTATTAAAAACATGTGACTGTCGTGATTAAAAGAGACAACTAAACTAAATCGAGAGGTGAATCAAATTACATCTTATTCGCCCGTGCGATGCAAATTTTTATTAATATTATTTCATAAATGATTAATATATTATTGATGAAATTATTTTTTCCATATTAAAAAAATATTAATATAAAATATTTTTTTAATATCTACTTGATTTTTCTAAACTAAACTAAAACATTCATTTCAAATAAACTAGATATTAACCGGTACGGCCCGAGGACTAAAGTAGTAGATTATTATTTTAAAGGGAAGTCTCGAGGCCTAAGCTGCAACTGACAAGCATCACGATTTCCAAGACACTCAAAGCATGTTTGAGTGTGTGTTGTACACGTACACCTACTTCAGAGTTCAGACAGAGTCCTCTTCTCACGCATAAGGCAGTGTTTGTTTTGTAAGAGTTTATTGATTATTAGAACCGGAGAAGAACTGGTGAACTTAATTCTGAGTTCTGCTAATCACTATGAACATTTGCATCTTCCAACAATTTGGTCCCATTATTTGCTGGCAATTTATGTCGTTCGTATACTTTTCGTATCGTGTACTTTCGTGTTTTGTGTAGTGAAGAACAAACACATATCCGACCCGTTTAGCATTCGTGTACTTAAGGGTAAACACATATCCGTAACTCATCGTTTCGTGTATAAAAATAAATAAATAAATAATTTAATAAATATATAAAATATTATATAGTTTGATATAATTTTACATATAAATATTTATATATATATTACAAATATATATATTTACATATAATTGTATATTTTTGGATATAACTTTATAATATACATGAATTTTATGTATATATACATATAATATTATAGTAATATGTATATTTATATAAATGAATATACAAATATTAAAAAATTATTAAAAAATTTATTATTTCGTGTACTTTCGTGTCGTGTCGTGTATCTAAGGGTAAACACATATCCGTACCCGTTTAGATTTCGTGTTCTTTTGTGTCGTGTACTTTCGTGTTCGTGTACCAAAAAGCTGAACACATATCCATTTATATCGTGTCGTTCTCGTGTCGTTTTATCATGTTGTATACCAAATTGCCAGCTCTACATAGTATGACTGCATTAACATATTCTTTTGATCTCATGTTCTGTTTTGAATGACTCAGGGATTTCTACTAATATCAAGGAATTCATCTTTCTACTCAAAGTTTTGACCAAGTGGCTGTCACTGCAATTGTCAACAATATATTCTTCCGGTCTTCATCGTTTCTAGAGTTATGCTTGAGGCAAGTAAATAGAAAGGAAGGATGGATAAATATTGTGCATTCCAAAAATTTACCTACGAGAAGTTAACTTGTATAACATCTAAAAGCAGGTATGGAAAAATAAATCAGTACAAGTACTATCTGCATTCTGTTTTTTAAAGTTACAGAGGACAAAAAAATTAACATCTCCGTGTAAGAAAATAAATGCACTCGGTTCAATTGCAAATCTACTTTCTTTGTGGACCTTTTTAGTCCAAAATTCAAGGTGGAATCATTTGATGTAATTCCGTTCCATTTTTTATATTTCTTTTATATGTTTGTTTATGTTTTATTCGAACAAAATTAAAAGCTGATTCTATACATTAATTGACCTCTTGCTCAAATTTCATTCTTAATATGTAGGCATCACTTCTCATAAGGAAATGCTCCATCAGCCATTTAACTTTTGGAGTTGAGACGGGAATCAACATTTGGCTGGTTCAGACATTCGGGGTTGTTTCGTACGTCCCTTCAAATCAGAGGTTATGATGATGAAGTATTAATGGTAATATGTTTTTATGCAATCATGTCCCTTGCCTTAATAGTTATGTTCTCACTGTTGAACCAGTATATTCAGACACGTGAGTTAGGATTTAGTTATCCCTTAAGTGGGTGTATTGCATAAATTTTAGACCTTGAATTGTAGACTTAACAACTATGTGAATATATTGAAATAATTACGACACAGATGGACGGGTTTGTTAAAACACTTCAGAGTTTGGTAAACCCTTTTAGTCGGTGGATTGCATTAGTCTTGTAGCTTGAATTGCTCGGAGATCCATACAGAAACCCCCTTGAAGATAGGATATTAATATTCCACTGTAAGTGACAAGCACACGTTATTTTTAAGTAAAAGGTGAAACAATAGTTTGCTTTGTGCTCATCACATGGTCACGTGGTTGCGTTCAATTAGTAGAAATCCGGACAGCTCTTTGATATGTGATGTTGATAATGTTGTTTACCTTATTCATGCAATGTGGAATTTCTTTGAATTCCCAAAAAAATGAATAACCATATGGAACTTGGTAATTCTAAGAGGGGCTTGTATAATTCTGTATATAGACGTGGGTTATGTGGATTGGCGATTCTAGAGTTTTTTGTAGCAAGGTGAAATTATGTGCAGGATGTACTGATTGTACGCTTGAGAATTATTCGCTGCTAGCTTTCTTTGTGTAATCTGTTAGCTTGTGACAAGCTGTAGTTCAACCTAATGCGTATACTGTCACTGTAGTAAAGGATCGTGACAGAGCCTTAAGTGCCTCTAATCTGCCCGTACTTTTTCCTTGTGCAAGTACCTGTTCATATTGCAGCCTATAACCTGTTAAGCAAAACTCTGTTTTACATAATTGATTTGAATAAAAATGATTAATAATGTATATTTGATTCAATGCAGCAGCAAGGAAGCAATTTGTTACGTGTACAAAAGTTTAAAGAACGCTAATGTTACGGTGAAAACATAAGTGGGCATGAATCTGGTAAGGGCGCAAAGTTAGCTAAATTGAAAAAAGTTTTGTTGTGTACAGTGACACTTCTTAAGATACTATTTAACCTCCATCAGTGTTCAACTTGTTGGAGTTGATAACGAAAACAAGGATTGTGTTGATTGCTAAAGATTATCTCATTGGATCCAATAGCAGCTTAATTAGATAGGCATTTTACTTTTGATTTATCTCGAAACTTAAATTCACAAGCATACGTATCCGAGCCGGACTTAAGAATCCAGGAACGAAACCTCAATTGTGCAACTAGAAACCTTTTGATCTCTTAATTGTCGGTCGTACATTTAAAAGAAGGTGACTTCATGGCTAGGTTCAAGAGGGCATGATATAAAAGGCTTAGTGCATGTTTCTAGATTTCACTTATAGATATGGTCCTTTATATCTTGAATTGAGAATTAAAATTCTAATTCTGCACCATTTAGTCGATATGTCAAAATAAAGGACTAAACTAGAACTGGCATATTGTGCGGTAAGAATGGGCGAGTGCATACATAATACTCTATAGGAAGTTAGGAGGATGTGTGAGTGCATGCAGTGCGTAGTAACTTTATAAGTATAGGCCATTGGTCAGAAGTAGTTAAAATTAGTTGTTACTATTAATATAAGTTATAACTAGTAAAGTAGTAATAGGTATTATATTAAGAGTGATTGTATTTTATTTGTATTCATCAGTTTTATTGGATAAATTAAAAATAGTGGACTCTAATGGCCATTCAATCAGTAAGGAAATCTTGAAGTACGTTTTTTTTCTGGTTGGTTGTATCTTAGCTAATATTTTACAGTTAACCGATATTTTTCCTATGTATTGTGATTGTAATTTTTTTCTAATTTTATGTAATAATTTTAAAAAATATATTCGGGGATCTTGGACTCGTAGTAGGTTTCCTCCAGCCCTGATTTCATGGCTAGATTTTGAACGGAAAGAGTTTTGTAACAAAACTATGGTCCATTTCCTAGATTTGATTGGCAAAAAAATTTGGACCATTTCTCGATTTGTGCGTGTCATCCTTGCGCAGGGGCCATGCTAATCTTCTCTGTATCGTTCCAATTTTATCGGATGTCCCCGAAGGGACAATGTGTAATTAAACTGTTATTATATAAAGAATAAGTTAACACTATTCTTGGCCAATGTGGGAGGTTTTTAAAAGAAATCAAGTGTATGCCAACATGAAGGCTTTGAATCTATAATTGTGCTCATGCAATGCTTGATGCATTAGGTGTTATGGATAACAAAGCTGCGCGAACATTGCGTTCCTATGGGATTGTTATGGCTTAAAGTTTTAGCAGACTGTTCTTTAAATTCTAAGCTAGTCACTGGTTAGTTTCCGTTTCCTGCTTATAATTTTTTCTTGTTTGATGTTGTGCTTAAATTTTCGTTTTGTTGTGCTAGTCTTTTAGTACAATTCATTCATGACATACAATTCATATAGATCAGTGACTGGTTGACGTAAAAGGAGCATTTATTAGGTTACTGCAATTGATTCAGTAGCGATAAAATTATCAAAAGTGACGGCATCATTTTTTTTCCTTTATAGTGTTGAAAAGCTGTA